>NW_009259044.1:4922318-4957341 GCF_000687185.1 Egretta garzetta | reverse complement strand
CAGAAATTGTCAGCGCTCCATATTACTCCTTAACCTGAATAATCATTAGATTATTGCCTATGAAGTTCACACTCTGAAAAAGTAATGGGGTTCTTTAATAACGCATCCAGGTACAGCACCAGCGAGCCAACATATCATCAGAGAATAATTATATGGTTAGTTCTTGTCTTTCTACTAGTGTCTTATCCCTTAGATCTAAACAGCGGACACACTTTCTATAGTGCTGCTCATCTGAGCATATCAAAGTGCCTTCTAGACGTCCATTATAAGTAATTACCAGCTGGCATGTGTGAATAATTTACAGGATGGTAGAAGTGAAATTCCTAACGCGCTCTCGCTTTGTTTCTCTGCTCTGCACTTTTTACCCTTCTTTTCCTTCATTCTTCCTGTGTTTCCTGGCCACTGTGAATTAGGAACGTCAGTAATTTGAATATCTTCCTATATCACGTCTGTAGGGACCCACAAATACATTGCCCTAAGTCTGGAAGCAAATCTACAGCAGAAGCCTAAGACAGAGGTTTCTTCCCAGAACCAGCTGGGCCAAGGGAAGGGTTTCTGCCTCCAGCTGTTTTTTAGCTTTCATGAACTGCTCCATCAGCACTAACTTAGCCTTTTATTCAGGTAAACGTAATGGTAACCAGTAAGTAGGTGTGAGCCACAAGGCAGTAAGTGGGAGAGAACCTGATTCTAAAATACACCCCACTAATATGTTGAGAAAGCCAGAGAGATTAACAGCCCTTAACTCATTAAACTCAGTTAGAGCCACTTCCGAATGTGTCTCATTAAGTCAAATTCTGTTTAAGCACGCGAAGATTGTTTATCTATCAATAGGAAAAAAAGAAAAATATGTTTTATTTTCAAAATTGGTGGTTTTCCCCTCCATTTTCTGCAGACATTTTAAACAATGCTGTTCATTCATTCTTTGCCTTTCATTTCTCTCAGTCAGCCTTGGGATTTTATCTCCCAGGGCAGCCTACTTTTAACAGCCATGAGCATTTAAAACATAACTGTGAATTGTCATAACTGTCATTTTGAGCAGAGGCTGGGATTTCGGGATTTTGTTTCTTTTTTCTTTTTCTTTTTTTTTTTTTTTTCCCCCCTACAGGATCTTAATTGCCTTTTTCATCACAGATTTTAAAATAAAATTGATGCTTGGGGGAGCTTAACAGATGAATAAGAAAAGAATGGTGTCCGCTACCAGACATTCAGAAAGGAAAGTGAGTCAAAGAACCAGAATTAGAAAGGTGTGGCAAATGGCTAAAGGTGTGACACAAAGCCCAATGAAGTCCAATGGCTGAACACAAAGGAGGAAGGAAAATATACAGCAGCTGTCTACCAAGCCAGTATGAAAAGGTTGAAATGTTAAATAACCAGAAAGGAAAAAAGGGAGAGCTTTCATGGCAGGAAAAAAGAAAGGGCAAAAGAGAAAGCAGCAGCACAATGACAACATAGTCTTGTACACACAGGAGGAAAAAAGAAGTGTCCGATGATAGAACGTACGGACAAAGAAAAATAACCCCAACCACAGATGGATTTCCAAGGCACACACAGAAAGCAAACAGAAAGAAATGAACTAAGTCTATTGCTTAAAATCTCCACAAAAGAATTAAAAACCCAAAACATTTTGAAAAAAAAAGCAAATAACCTTTTCCAGCTTAACAAAAATGTTCATTTTCTAAAAGGCCATTTTCCAACAGAAGTTTTCCCATTCAGCTAATGTCAGCCAGCTCTAGTTATGTATTCCAGGCCCCTAGGGCAAAACATAATCTATCTGTGTTTGAAACGAGAACATCTTTGTTCAGACCTTAGGCCAACAGCAACCAAGGGACCTATCAGTGCTGTGGAGAAGAGCAACAGGAAGAGAACAGTGGGGGAACATTTGAGCACAATTTGAATGTCAGAGAATGCCCAAGCAGTCAAGCATACATGAGCCAAACAGTCACTTTTAATATCCATAACTCATCATGACACCTTCAAAATAATGCACTACATCTCTTTCCATGCCAGCCACTACAACATCTTCCGCTGGAGCAAGCTAAGGAGCTTCTCCGATATGCAGCCATGTGGTAGCTACAATGTGCTGTTTGCAGAGCCCTTCAAGGATTTCCAGGTCTTTAGCAAACTGATCTCTAGCAGATCAGCCAAACCATCGCAATGAGGAATGCATAAGCAGCTAGACAGTGAAGGTCCACGGTTTCAGTCCAGCTCATGGAAGGCTTCACCCTGGTGGGACTGCCATTGGTGCCTCCACGATTGCTGTTTATTCTCTGTACATGAGCAGAGCTTCACCAAACCAGCATTCTCTTCCCAAGAGCCTGTGCCTGACAACACAGCACAAAATCCCCTCCATGCACTAAAACACTCGCCCAGGAGAATGGCTGGAGAGCTCAAGAACATGATCCCGTTTCAAAGCTTTGAGCCCAGGCTCTTTTTTCTAGCTACCACAGCTGTGATTATATGGAAGTATCACTCTGTAATCAGAGCTGCCAAATGGATGGATCAATAGAGAGCTATCAGCAATTAGCACCGTTGTAACCGCCTGGCACATTTTTTATTTATTGAAGCAGGCAAGTCAAGCCTGGGGGATAAGCAGTTTCTGGCATATGAAGACATAAGGAGAAAGGGAGAAAAGTGATAGTGTCATTCCTATTGGAGACTCCCCCTTTTCCCTGCCTACGCTGTTCCCACAGCTTCAAGGCACGTGAGCATGTGTGCATTACACATCATTGCAGAAACATCGGATTCATAGCAGAGGCCAGGTGGCACAGCAGACTAATGCATCTTTCTTTCACCTTTGGAGTCAGAGATGGAATAAGTTTGCCAGTCTCAGTATATTCCCATGTGGAATTTTATTTCCTTCAGACCTGTATGTTCGCTTTCTCCACCCAAAGGAGTTTTCATGACTGAAAGAACTGGCAATGTCACAGGCCAGGATTTAGGAGAAATTAGACTTGCTAGAGGGGCAGAACTGGGGAAAACAGATATAAATCAGACTTGGATGCATTAGCAGAGCTACATGGAAACACTGTGATGAGAATGGCTGGAAATATGCAAATATTGAGGAGAAAAAGAGCTGAGGAGAACTCTGTGGAGGCTTGGGACTAGAAGAAGTTGCCGTTCAGAACCATGAGGTAGAAAATTGCTGTGGCATCTGACCAGCGATAGCACAGCTTTCCTTCACCTTCACAAACAACAGGAAAAAATCCCCACATTTCAATAGTGAAACAAAACACCTTATAGCAAGTGCTGATTTTTAAAATACAGTTTTAGCTGTATGATCTATCCCAGTATTTTTTGGTTTTTTTGCTCTGTTGGTATTAGCTGTTTTCTTGAGGCATGATTGCTTTCAGTTTTGGAATGCATTAGTGTTCAGCTCAGCTTTGGGGATCATCCTACAGGAGAGAGGCAGGGTGAATATTTTAAAAGCCAGATAGTGTTATTACTTTTACACTGGCAGTTACTATTCTTTCTCACAGGAACACCTCCCAGCTGGTGCTGCTGATCCAAGTCAGCCCTCACCCCGCAGGGCACTTTATTTCTGGTCTGTACCTCACATAGAGCTGTAAGAGCTCAGCCGTGAAGGGAAGCAGTAGGCACATCCCATGTCCCAGCTGCAGCTCCCTGCCTGTCTGCTACTTCACCCAGCTGGAGAAGTTGGCTTCAGTGCCCCCTGACTAAATTAACCCAAGTTCAGGCAAGCTCAGCACGAGCCTTCTCAGTCCCAATAATGAGGCCAGAGGGAATAATCTAGGACGCTGTCATTAGTGCAAATACATAACTTTCGAGTTCTTGGGGGTAATTTCAGCTCCGTTTCCGTAGCTGATAGTCTGTTGTGTACTGACTTGAGGCAACTGCAGCAGGATATTTCAAGTCAATCTCAGCTAAGTCTGATAATTCCCTCCCACCTCCACCTTCCTTATTTATACCCAACAACTGGACATCACAAGTCAATGACCATCGACAATATGACACGTGGATCTACAGACCTAGCAAGTCTAATATCAACTGAACTGACAGTGCTGGATCCTGGCTACCATCAGAGGAGAGACAAATGTTCCAGCTGCCAATAGATGCGCCCTTGCACCGACCTTGTGTGAAGCGCCCTCAGCCCGAGGGAGCAATAGAAATCAATTAAAATTCTTCGGAGTGCCAAATTCTCTGTACCTTTCAGCAGCTTCCTCTCCTCTTTCCTTGGCTACAGGTGGACCAGTAATCAAAAACTCTTTTATATGTGTTTATACAGCAAACAGCTAAAGCTTTAAGGAATTAACAAGATGGTAGGGGGTTTTTTTTGTTGTTGTTGTTTTCTGATAGAATGAGAGATCTCACCTCTTTTTCAAAGCCCACAGGGCCAAACGTTTGAAATCTCTCATTGATTCTGCAGTTTCCTTTTCCAATCTTGCTTGCAAAAAGCTCTTGAAATTTCTCCTGTACTCGAAGAGGGCATTTATAGTTGTCACTTTTGCCTACTCTGAGCATCCATCCTCCACATGAACAGCTTCTCCCTGGAGCCAAAGAGGACATCTGATACTTTCCAAGAGGTGGCTTTGCAGTAAAGATCTGCTTACAGGGGAGGAGCAGACACTCTGTGAAAGTGTGCCCCAGCCACTCTGGCCAGCTTAAATGTCCCTTCAGGGTATGCTTCGGCTGACTGAGAGGAGCTCTGGCAAGACCATAGCTAACCCCAGGATCTAGTGCTACCAGTAGGCAGAGGTTTAGCCCAGCTGAGAATCAAGCCTTAGGTCCCAACACGGCTCATTCCTACTACTCTCTAAACCCACACATGTCAATTAATAGTGAATGCAGACAGCAGTCTGCTTGAGCAATCAGAAAATGACAGCTCATTTCCTACAGCCCACCCAAGAGCTACACAACGGCAATGGTTTTGCATTCATGTGGGCCTGGGCCGCAGCTGAGACGATTGTCATGAAATGCAAAGATCCCAGTTTTAGCTTTAATGCTTCATACTATGAAACCTCCCATAATTCACTTTGTAGACTAGCAAATTAATTGCTCAGCCATGGGAAAGCACTGACGGCTGTACCCCTCTCAGCTTCCCAGAGTCAGACTCTGAGCTTAGGGAGAAGAACATGGGAGCACTGTGAGTGTGCAAAATGCAAAGTGAGAAGAAATCTGGTCAATATAACAGAAATAAATCTGAAAAGCACTCATTCTCTCTCTACATAGTTGGTGGTACTGACAAACCATATCTCCTTTGCTTTTTCCACAATTACACTATCAACCAGACTTCTGGAAGCAATAAAAACTCTTTATCTACTATTGGTATACACTGCGATTTGAAATCACTTTCAATGACAAAATGCAGGTTTGAGTGCTCTTTCTGGCATATGCTACGTCTGAGACATTAGCATCAAGAGATGCTGTGAATGTGTTGCGGTCCTTCATTGCTCTCGGAACAGCAGACAATCTCTGCTAAAGGGCACTGTTATTTGCTGGTCAGAACCTTAGCTTAAAAGGGACAAAGTACCCCTGAGTTGGAGAATGGTTTGGTTCTTTATTCCAAGCTCTTCACCCATCTTCACAGTCACAGAGACACAGGCCTGTAACTAATGACTGCAACAGGCTCGCCAGAGACTCTGCAGAATTCGGTGCTTTAGCACAAGAGCAGCTGCTCATCACTGAGCGGTGATTATCTTGTCACACGAGCACTTCCTTCTCTTAGGCAGAGATGGGTAAGTTATCTGGAGAATGCCTAAAACACATATTTTTGAGAGGGAACCGTGAGGTGATGGATTATGGGAGACTGCCAACATAGGCACCGGAGCCATTAAGACTGACTGAGGTCTGATTACAGTTTTGCATAGCGTAAGGGCACATCTGAAGAGGTGTAATTTAAAGGCTCATTGCTTGCTTCCTACCCGGCGTTGCGCGAGAAGGAAAAACTGCTGGAGTCTGGTCCATTTGAAATCACCTGTTTCTGCTCTACTACAGAATAGTCTACAAAATCTCATGACATACTAAGCAATGAAAATGCTTGGCTCATTCAGAATTGCTTCAAAATGATCAGCCAGCAATTGGAAAAATAGAGCTGCAATTGATGGAAAATTCCCTGATATTTGCTTTTTTAACTCCCCTGAAGTAAGAAGCCTACGTTTTGCTACTCTCGCTTTCCTGAACAGAACTAGCTGTTTTCTTAGGCGTTTCCTTATGCTGTTTATTTTCTGCCCTGCAAAGCTACCACTAGTGCATGCATGCCTTGCAATACGGGATCTCTATAAACCAAGAGCTGGATTAGGAAAATGAATGTCACCTTCTGCCACTGAGAGACAGAGGCTGGAAAGAAACAGGTTTTATTTCTGTAATGACCCTTGTTTCTGCTCTGCTCTATTACTGAGGAGCAAACTCGTTCAGACACAGCAGCTAGGACCGGCAGAGCATGTTTGTCCTATTAACTTAGATGCTGGCTCTATTCTGACCTAGATAGAGAGCTGAACAGCTGATTTAAGCTTTCTGAGTTTTTACACGTGTGGGCCAAGCAGGCCCTTTAGTTCAGCCATCTATCATGAGGCAGGGAAAGATTTGGATTTTGCTTTGAAAACACAATTCCTCACCAGGTTGTGATGAGGGCTTGGAGTGGTTTTGAGGTGTTTGCTTTGTGTTTTTACTGGTGGAGCTCTTGTTAAAGAGACAGACAGTTTTTATTCTGACTAGCTTCCACATCCCAGTGCCAAACAACGCCCACTCTGACAGCATCTCTTTCTTTTTTTCCTCCCAGGATCTACCTGCCAGCCTCTGTCATGTTGCTGTTCATATTCTTGTCTTTATAATCCCTGAGTCCCTTTTTTCCTTCACTACTGTCAGACACCTTGAGCAGGAAGCTGCAGACCTCCTGAAAAGACCTCAAGCTTTAAACATAACCACAGTCTGGTCACCAGAAAAAATACTGCAGAAAACTGTCTTCAGCCACAAACAGTAGGCTGAGTCCCATAGCCATCAATTAAAAAGATGCACTGATTACCCTGACTCAGTGTATTTCACACACAGTATGACACATTTGCCTGAGAAAACCTGTGTTTGCATGAGCAAAGCAGGAACCTGCCCCCAACTTTGTGATAGTTTGTAAATTTGGTGAGCACCTGAAATCCTCTTCGGGGCGATGAGCATCCACTGGACACTGACAAAGCTCATTGCATCCTACCCCAGCTCACTGTCTTTCTCTGATTCAAAATCCAGCCCAGGAACCTGGAAGCATTTGCTCTCTTCCCCACCAGCACAGTACAAAGTCAGACCCATTTCCTTCCCACCAGAAAGCAAAGCCATCTCAGAGTCAGGACAGCAATATCCTGACTGCTAGGATACGAGTTTTGCTTTGCAGCGGGAGCTGGTCCTTGGAGGTGATCAGGAGCACGCAGTGGCCTGGGCCATGGCAGAGGTGCTGGCCCTACCTGCTGTCCGTGCACCAAAGCTCATCCTACAGCGGCAACCTTGGGAATACACAAAGTCTTCAGCTGCCTTGCCTAGCAAGCCCCCGCCTTTCAGCACCAGGGTATTCTCTAGCAGTTACAAAAGGGGGCAAAAAGGACTATCGGATTTAGAGTAAGGGTTTAGTTTTACCTTTTCTTTTCCATGAAACAGTGTATTTTTTTTTTTTTTTTTTTTTTTTTAAACTCTAGACTTCTTGGCTGCTGGAGGGGTCTGACTAATGTGATGGGAGAAAAAGAAGTGAGCATGTATTTTAAGGGTGCCATTAAAAAAAAAAAAAAATCTAAAAATACACCGTGACCAGAACCATGCAAGTCCTGCTGAGATGAAGTGGAACATGCATCTAAAGAGATTACATGAAGGGAAGGAAGGAAAAATAAAATAAAATGAAAATAATTTCATATGGGGTAACATCTTCCTTAAAAACCCAGAAAGGCTGGGAGCCACAGAAGAAACACCAGGCAGTTTCACAGCAATTCCCTTGGGAGTTGGTTGCTTTCCTGAGACTCCTAATTAATTATACATGCCAGTGAAGAGATATAAGGTGGCTTCAAACAAAATAAAAAACAAAATTTAAAATGAAACAGAGATAGGGAGAGGGAAGACAAAATGATTTTGTTAATCCAAGTTTGAACTAATTGCACTTTAATCAGAAGCTGACAGGAAAAATGGTAAGCCATACTGCTTGTCACATTCAGCAGAGATGTCCCCACTGTCTTTAACTGATAAAACATTTCACTGCTGACCTCCAGTGGGAAGAGAACATTTCCTTTAATGCTGTTGACTGCAATTTCAACAGATCTCAGTACTTATTACAATCTGCTCCATGGTCATTGCTCTGGCAGCCTGAACAAATGGGATTTTTGTGAGCCTAAATCCTTTTATTTTTTTTTTTTAGGTCAGTAGGAGTATCCGGCTCTTATAAGCTGCAATGACCTCCAAGGCAAGGCCAGCCCAGGCAAATCTGGGTTAAAAAAACCCTTTTGTCTCACCAAAACAAAGGTGAAAATTCTTTTCAGTTACAGTAATTTCAAATGGTCGAATATCAGATTTCTGCCTTACAAATCTCAAGTGTCCTGATCCATGGCCCTGAGTAATGTACAGAGTTCACAGAAACCATCTCCATCCGCTGTATGGCCTCTTCCCCTTCTTTAGACCTTCTAGAATGTAGCCCACAGCTGGTGTTCATTTATTGAGTTTTATTTGGATTTCTCCAATAAAAAAAAACCAAACCCACAACCAACCCTGGTTGCCCTTGACTCCAGTTATCAAAACAAAAATAGAGCAGCAGCATATCCCAAGAGCCAAAAGGGTATAGGTCCTCCCAAGCAAAACATAAAAGTCATCGTATGAGCAATTCCCTCCTGTGCACGCAAGCAGATGCGCCGTGTGCCTTGCATGCTGACAGCAAGTCATAATCCCAGCTATTCTGGACCAAGGATGGGAATTTCTTCCACCGCCAAGGGCCCTTTGTAAAGAAGGTTTTTCACAGAAGCTCAAATGCCTCCACTGAACAGAGCTCAGGTAATAAAGTGCATGCAAAGAGAGTGCCTCTCTCTTTTCTCAAGTAGAACATTTCAAACAACTTAAGACTTCAAGAAAAAGGCAACATTTCAATTGAATCTCAATATTAACAGGCAGGCAGCTTGGGTCCTGGAGCACTCAGGGTACAGGCTGCCATGGAAAGGGATACCCTCTGCACCAGTATTGATTATATTATACTCTTCGACCACATATTGATGGCCCAGGGGTGCCTCTGCAGTAAGTTCTCACTGGAGGGAAAAAAGAACACCCAAATAATAAATCATCAGAATAGCCATCTTTAAAAGAAATGGTAATAATACCTAGCTACCACCTCTCAACATGCTGCTACAGGGTCATATGCCAAAAACACAGGATCCAACATCCTTGTGAGACAGAGTAATTGTGCTTTAGGTGGTAAAGGCACCCTCTCTTCATGGCTTCCAGTCCTTTCCATTTATACCGGGGCACTCTACCTTCTGCCTTTATGCTAACAGACCCTTCTTATTCAGGGGTAAGAGGGCAGTTATTTTCTCCAGACACCACACACCACCAGCTCCATCGCAGGCTTGCTGGATTTTCAAGCAAGCATCTCTGACACTCACCTCAGACTTACAAGGATATTACAGACATCCTTCAAAGCCCTCATTAACACAACACTCCCATTTGCTGTGATGCCTGCAAAAATATGGAAATGACAGGCTGTAATTTCTGACTATTTTGCTGATTAGTACTGGCAAATCATTTCCTCTCTCCTCTTTTTGGACCCGCCCATCTGTGCTCTCTTGCCTTACCCATAAGCCGTGAGCTCCTCGGGGAAGAAACAGGCCTTCTGTTGCAAGTTTGCACATTGCCTAACACAGCAGGGTCCCGGTTCACAACTCTGAAACTCTAAAATCCTGCAAATGCAACCACTAACAACAGCAAGCACAACCCATTTCTGCTCCTGCTCACTTGCATCTGGACGGAGTGTCAGCATGTAGCTAGCATGTTTGTCTAAATCTCGTTTTACAGGAAACATAGGAGTAAGAGTCGCCTCTCATCTGCAGAGCTGAGATCTCTCTTTTCCCTGCCCAGTTCCCCATGGCAGCAGACCCTGGCTGTTCCTCATCAGTTGAAGACCAGATGTGCCACTGGTCTGATGCCAGTTGGCAACTCTTATGTCCCTGTAAAATAAGGACGCTGAAACAAGCCAGGTTAAAAACAAAGAGATTCTCTGGGACCTGCTAGAAACAGGACAGTTGGATATGAACAGTCATGTAAGGGGGGGTGGACTGAAACCACCAATTAACCTCAAGTAGGGCAAAGAGCTGTCGCAGGCTAACACATTCTGGTCACAGATGACAGGAGCTGATTTTAAAAGCAATGGCCTAAAAGAGGAAATCATTATAACACATGCCTAAACTCCTGCGTCAATCTGCCGTCACAATTAAGTGGTTTAGACTCTCTGTTTTTATCAAGCCGTATTTCCGTGCACAGCACTGCGACTCTCACTGTGGCAGCACAGGCCTGACCTCTGCAGTTAAACTTCACTCTTTCAAATGCATACAGAGCTATACATTGCAGAATATGAAACCCCACTCCGTTTTCATCAATTATTATGAACACTGATGCTTTAACTTTCTTCTGAATCCCCAGACAAACTGATTTTCTGGATTACAGTTGCTAAGCAAAACTTTGCAGTATTTAATGTTCTGTCTTAATTAATAGCTCTCATTTGGATCTCTGCAGATGCCAACCAGATTCAGGTTGGCAAAGCCACTTCTTACAAAACCACTTGAATCTTTCTTTTTGTTTCTAGATTTTTTTGTTTTAGATTTTTTTGTTTTAGATTGACTTTCCACTCTCACATTTATGGTCTTCTCATTTGAGGTACGTACTATAGACTGGAACTCTCTGAGCCTTTATCACCACCAGCTTTTTAATCCATGACACATCAATGTTTTCTTCCTTTGTATTTTGCTCAACATACCAACATTAAAAGCTATGCCAATGTCTGCTTGTTGATGGTGATCTGTAAACTGCAGCAGACCAATTGTGCTACACGGCCCCACGTATCCACCAGGACTAGCATTGCAAACAATGTCTAACTAGAGACACTTTCTTTCTCCTGCCATCTCTCTACAGATTACAGTTTTACTTTAATTTTATAAACAGCAACGCTTCTGTGCTTTCCATAGTTTGCCATCCAACCAGCACACTTTGAAGAACACATCTATTGACATGTGGTAGAGTTTCAGCTAAAGAAATAAAACCCTATTAAATGGGGTTTTTTTTGGTATTACACTCAAAGTTACCATCAACTCCCATTCTTCCAACACATGCATGAACCTTTTGCTCACCGTGTTGGTGAGAATCCATAAAGGGTTGGAACAAAAAAGAGCCAACAGAGCAATGTCTGCTGTGTCAGTTTTCCTGTAGGGTTACGCACAATTGCCTGTGCAACCCTTCTCCAGCACCAGTCTCTTCTCTCAGGTCAGATTTGCAACCATCTCATCATTCACACAGCAATGCTAGGCTGGTTGCAGCAAGAAAGGTGGCAATCTCTCTAGGTGAATGTACAATAACACAAACAGGAGGCTGCTCATTGAGAGGCAAACACAACTGATCTCCCTCCAAACCAAAAGCAATGAGCCAAAATGCTATTTTCTCTTCCTATTTATAGTGTGAATGGAAGATTGGCAAATGCCCTGATGTCCATCCCTATGATTCTAAGTTTTTTTTCTTCTCTCTAAAACAGAGCATGTCGACAATCTCTGTCAAATTGCTGTGCAAATCACAAGCCAGATTTACACCTGTAGAGCGCACAGCCTCGTGCACTCTTCCCCAAGGCTCTTTCTGCCTTTGCTTCAGATTCTCGCATCTTCCCGCAAAGCTGTCCCCAGCAATTCTGAACTTGTCAAGAAGAATTTTTGCTTCTCCTAGCATGGCCTCTATTTCCTGCCCCAAAAGACAAGCCTTCACAAATCTGATAAAGGTGTCCTGAAACTTGTCAAGAAGAATTTTTGCTTCTCCTAGCACGGCCTCTATTTCCTGCCCCAAAAGACAAATCTGATAAAGGTGTCCTGCGAGAGAGGGAGAAGTCTAGGACTATAATGCAGACTGTGATGCACAAGAGTTTTGCTTCCCACAGCTCAAGAGAGGTAAAAGGGAAAAAAAAGAAGTCAGGGCAAACCTAAAGCTAGACTGAAGAACAAAAAGTGCAATAGTGATTTATGGCCACTCTTACTCCAGAATCCCACACTTCCAACTCTAGCACAGGACCAAGATAATGAGAATTAGGCAAGAGGTTCCTAAGGACAGAAGCACTCTTCTTGCAACAGCTGATAAAAATCAGGTGTAGGCTGTCATTACCTTCTCTTGCTCGAAGAACCCTCTTTGCTTCACCAAAGCAAAATGGCATCAGAGCTAACACACAGACACATTTTGATCATTCTGTTCTACAGTTCTTTCACTGTCTGACAAACGAGATACTACTTCTTCAAGTGTATTCTCTACTTATCAGCCCGGTTTCTTGTTTCACATTGGGTTTTGCAGACACAATACTTTAAAGAGTCAGAGTATGATGGAGTGCTGGCTAATGCTTGAATAAAACAGGCTCTGAATTCTAAAGATGAAATGGAGAAAAAGAAAAAAAAAAAGTCTTGTACAGATATGTCAAACTTTATCCTCCAAGTGGCATACTTCCTTCTGGGAAGCAGCTAGAATCCATTTGAAAGAATCTTCAATCTGTGCTGCTCACGAAAGGAAGGGGTTGCTACTCCAGCTTTTCTCTACAGGTGTTAGGTCACACATAGGGAAGCAAGGGAAATTTAGATCACTTCATACTTTGATTCAACTCTCCACGTATCTTTCTTAAAGGCACACCTTGGGTAAGGTACGTTACTCAATTTGCAAAGCATAATAAACTTCCTTAAAGTATTTGTAAAGTAGGACCTGAATTTATCCCCCACCCCCTGCTTTAGAAGACAGAACTATTCACCCCATATTACTTTGATATCAACATCCTCTCTGAATGCAATTAATCCCATCTGAGATTCAAATTTTCCACTGGAAACCTCTTTCTCCCCCCATTGACTGGACAGCCTGCTAAGGAAGGAGTGCGTTCTCCTGCATGGCCCTGTTGTGGGCTTCATGATAGGTAGAAAGACTTAGATCATAACCTCCCCCAGGGACACCAGAATGTTGAGGTGCAAATTCACACAGAGCTTACTGCATCCTGCCTTCTCCATGCAGAGGTACCCTTAAACCATTCCCTGCTGATAGGTCCAGACTAGGATGGGAAAGTGGCAAAAAAAACTCGCAGGGAAGCATGATAAGAAGCTGGACACACTCTTCTTGTCAAATGTGGGCTGATCCAGTTTCCCAGCAGTTTGAATTAATGATGCTACCAGTTTTTGAGAAGCACAGAGCAGGGATTAAACTGGTCCCTCTGCACGGGGACAGCCTGGTCAAGGACATTTCCAATAAGACACAGAACTGTGGACCTGTTGTCTTTCAAGATCATGAGATTTATCTCCAGCTAAAACTCTATTATTTCACAGAAACTCACACTTCTTCCAACTCTATTGGTGTATAGCTCACACCTTTGCAGACACTTCTTTCCTCTGTTACAGGTTGCTATAGGAAATTCCATGCCAGAGGCAATCATGCTGACCACCAGTTAATGTGATTAACTCTACAGGCAGAATGTGACAGATGTTGTGTCTATAAAGCAACAGGAGCTTGGCATGGGAACATTTCTTACATGCTGCAAATATGCATGTGAGCAGGTCATCTCATGTGAATATAAAAGAAATAAAAAAGCACTCTACTGAACAATAATTTGTTCCACATTTCCCCAGAAGCTACAGAAAAATAATAAAACCCCAAAATATTTCAAAAAGCATTAAATATAGTTCTGGGAAATGCACTGGAGCTCATTTTTAAAGCTATCCCCTTGCTTTTCAAGCCATGGCAACTGTGGGAATCTGTACAGAGGCTTGGATTACACAGAGCCCCTGTGGACTGGTGGGCAAGGGACAGGTGATGAGGTGAGAAATACAGGGAGGTTCATCACAGAGCTCTGCAAGTTATCACATGGATAACACACATCCACAGATGTACACACTCTTCTTGGCTATGTGTGTGAGTGTCTAGGAAACTACTACACTAAATATATCAGTTAATGCAAAGGGAGGCTGGTAAAAGGCAGCGGATTAACAACCCAGAGCAGAAACCCAAGCTCTACTGCAGTCCCAGAGAAAAATCACAGTGACTCCTTAGGGTGAGCTTTTGATCTCACTCGAATCTATGAGCTAGTTTCTTTCAGATCAAATAAAGATCTGGCAGTGGAAGATGAAGTTTTGTCTTCGCCTTTGCAAGTAAGACACACAGTTGAGTTATGGGACCCTTATGAGCTATGATGTGCTGGCTGAGTAGCACTAGTTTCATTTGACCTGAATTTTTAGCAAATAAATTGTGACCCAATTTTTTTTTCTTGGTGTCACTTTAGTGAAAAACTTAATCTCTGATCAGTTTTGCAGAAATTGGATTGCAAGGGTAGATTGTGCAAAAGGCCATGAAATCGACAAAACCATAAATGAGAACATACAGTAAATCTAATAAAAAAATCTTATTCTTGTTCATGTTACTACTAAATCTTCTGTCTCTTTTTATTTGGTGGAGGGGACAGACAGCCTTCCAGGCTATAGGTCACTTGTCTTGGTCACTTGGTACCTATCTAATTGAGAGAGAGAGCACACAGGCATAAAGAACAGAAAAGAAAAAAAGAAAGCAAATAAAAGACAGGCGCATCCTTCAGCCTTTTGTTTCCATAACATCCACTGATATTTCACTACTTCTGTGGTTTTTCACTGCATTTAGAAAGTCATTGAAAAATGTTAATGGTCTGGTGGCAAAGCAACCATTGGGAATGAAGAATGAGCCAGCGACGGAATGAGGGTGTGCAGCTAATGATTTCCAACACGAGCTGATTAAACATTGCCCTTCCATCTCTTGCCACCTAATTCCCTCCACCGCTGATTTATGGAAAAAAACCCACCGTGTATGGCTCCTGCAGTTTTATTAGCCGGTAACAATTTAGCACCACAAGAGGCTTTTTCCCAGCTTCTAATTTGCTTATAATGAAGAAGAAGAAAAAAAAAAAAAAAAAGAAAAAAAGAGGATGGGGGGGGAAATCATTGCAATGCCTTTGCTTAAAGGGTAGGGGGAAAAGAAGTGAGGGAAGTTAGTCCAAAGAACCTAATAGAAATATCAAGGAGGGCACCAGGTTCAGCACTTGGGATCCTGTTTGTGATGAGAGGGTCATTACTTCACAGAAATCATTATCCTTTTCAAGGCACAGAAGATGACAAGGTCCTATAAATGGAATCCGTCTGGTGCTATTTCAGTGGGTTTAAAAATAGCTCGACACCTCATTTTCCCTAATACAGCAATGCCTGCTGCTAGGTCCTTTCCAGTAAAAGATTCACGACGTTTCTTGTAAAATTAAGCAGAGAGGATAGGGGAAATCTGCCTTACTTCTTTTTATGATTTCTAAGTTTGTTTTTTTCAATATTAGGCCCAGTTTTAGAAAGAGAAGCATAGAGACAGTACTGTATCTACAGAAAGCGCTGCTTCGGTTAGCTGCGCTCCCAGGAGGAGCAGGAGCACAGATGGGGGATGTCCTTTGCACAACAGATGCTGTGCAATTGCCTGAGTTCATGTAGCATTGAGGAAAAGCTGCAGTCAACCACTACTGCGATCTCCCAGTGATTCCAGGCTGGAGGAAGAGATTTTCATAGTGGGACTCAGTAAAAAAGGAGCTGCCACAGGTTTCTACCCTCTAGGAGGACCTGGCAGTGATCAGCAAGGAGTTTACAGCAGCTCAGATGCTATTTGCTTGGCCAACCATTAGGCACCTTAAAGCCAGATGCCTAATCTAAGCTGGTCAGTTCGGCATCCTCTATTTCAAACAAAGAGATTGATCCCATCTCGGCCTGGGTCCTCCTGCTGATCTTGGTGGATCCAGCACTCAGACATTTCTGCACTTAGCTGGCAGGTAACTATTCACTTTCTTTTGGATGGGTAGTGTTGCTGCTGGCCTGACATGCTGAAGTGGTTGTGAGAGTAAGACAAAAGCCAGAGACAATGAAGGAGGAGAGGCAGAGGTGTGCAGCCAGGACTGGGCAGCAGTTAGATTGGAAATCATCTAGGTATGAGTTTTAGTGTATCTCAGGACTGTAGGAAATGACATACAAGATCAAACCCATGCCTAGCCTATCTTTGACATCAATCAGTGCCAGGCATTTTAGAGGGAAATGCAAGATATCTCCTTTAATAAAACATTATTTGATTTGATCTGCTCTGCTGATTTTTTTTCCTCTTTAACTCGATTAATAGCAGCCCGGACCTGCACTGAGAAAAAGAAAAAAGAAAAGGGGGGGGGGGATTTATTTAAGCTCCTTCCTAAATGGCTTCAGATTTCATATATGTTATAATAGTTATATGTAAAACCTTACTATTGGTTTTGTGAAAATCTTACTATTCACTATGTGAATATTTTAAAGACGCCGCAGCGATGGCCACTTACAGACCCAAAGTGAAAGATGCAGTTTGCATAGGTCACTGTACAGCTATTGCAACGGAGAAAATTTCAATCAAGCTGATTTGAATTCAAGCTCCATATTATATTCCTGGTATGATGGACTTCTGACGGGAGCTGATAGAAGGTTTCTCAGAAATTCATGTAAAATCGAACCTACGGAGGTGTCACAGAAAGGAGGGAGAAGAGGCAAAGCAAGGAGAGCAAGGTGATGAAAACAAGGGCTGGGAAGCCAGGTTGGCTTTTCTCACTGGTGCCATGAAGACTGAGGGGACAAGCAGCTTCTTTTACTGGCTTGTGTCAGGGTATAGCACACTCCAACCCCTTCCCAGGCTGCAGAAACCCTAGCTTTCCCCTGGGCTGATATGCAGAAAACAAACAAGGAGCCCAGGCTAGCTTTTCCCAGCAACCTCCTGTCCCAAGCAACTACTGTGCTGCCTGTGCCTAGAGCTGGTCTCTGATTTCCTGAAACTCGTTTAAATGGACAGATTTTTGACTATCTAGCATCTGAAAACATAAGCTCATTGGAAACCAATCAACCCTATTGTTGCATTTGAGTATAATAATAATAAAAATATAACATTCACATACAAGAAAACCTCCAGGATCAAACTGAGTCTTGTTTAGATTTGCCTGGAAGCCCAACAAGTGGCCACTGTGCCAGCCAATGACTTTTTTCCAAGCTTTCCAGTTTCTCAGAGAAAGCCTTTCTACCTGGATTACACCCAGTACAACAACTTCATCTTGGCCAGGGCTTTAGGTGCCATGGCTACACCAACAAGCCAGATCCTCAACAGGGAGAAATCAGGGAATTCCATGAAAACCCATGGAGCTGCATCTATTTAAAGCAGATATGAGAGTAATACTTTCATAAGATCAATATCGAGCTGTAACTGAAGAACAATTTGATAAGAGGAGAGGTAGACTTTTCTTCCCATTTCCCTCTTGAGATCAATTGAACATATCTATTTGAATTTTCAAAAGGAAGATAAATAAAATTAGTCTATCTCCTCAATTATGGATGCCAAAAAGTAGTCCCCTATACCCACATATATTTTTTTAATTCTTCTAACTCTCCACACACATATATTTTTTCATGCCTTGGAACAGACACTGACACCAGAGTCCATCATTCTGCAGAAATATTTCCCAGTCTGCTTTCTCTTCCCCAGAGAGATATATGGATAATGCAGTTTCCCCTGCCATCATTTCAGAATGAAAAGGTTTTGATAAATCTCAAATTGGAAAGGTGTTTGCCCCTCTCACTCTACCTGACTTGTGCAGTGAGAATATGCTACAGCAGAATGAAATCCAAGAGAGAAAAGAATGTGTATGTGTGGAGAAGAGAGAATGATTTAAACAACAGAAATGGCGCAGTCAGATTTCCCTGGAGTTCAAAAATTCACGTTGACCAAAAGGTCATCTTAGCATTGAAGGAAAGCTGAAAAGTTCTAGGAGGAAGGCAACAAAGAAACTCTTTTGCATTAAGATATTAATCCCATTAATAATTATGCATTGAAATAAAAAGTGCAAAACTGTTCTACAACAAAAGGCTCATGCTTCATGCACAGTATGCACACAGCTTCAGGGAATCGGGAATTCAGAGAGCCATGTTTCTTTTTATATTTATACAATGTCAAGCTATGATGTCCCCAAATCTTAACTGGGGTCTGCAGGCCTATCATAATAATAATAAAGACAGCTATTTAAGTCACTGCAAATAACGTGCACTAGTGTAAGTCAATCAAAACCCTTCTCAGTTCTGTATCGGCAGGCTGTGCGTGCAAAGGCAAAATGAAGAAATGCATGATATGCTTTCCTGGATCCAGTCCTGTTCCCACCGAGGTCAGCAGCAGAACTCTTGTTGACTTCACTTGCAGTATAATAGTGTTTATAAGAAAGAAGTATTATTTCCCTGTTGACAGTTCAGTCTTTGGGCAATGTCATAAATAAAAGCTTTGTATTCTCTTCTATGCCTTTTACCCCGTTGCCCAGAAAATGCAATTCTTGGATTTACAGTCTGTACAAGACAGGTGAAACAGTTCTGACACAGAATGGCACAAGCCCACAATTCTGATTATTTACAAGTGACAGGCCAAATGACAGGGGAATGATTTGCACCAGCAAAATTTCATGGGTGAAGTAAAGTAAGAAAGCCTTACGCTGGCACGTAGAATTGTGTGGAGCTTTAAGAGAGCTAGTCAAAACTCCAAATTTCTAGAATTTCACCAAATTAGAACATACAACTACTGTGATATTTTTTCCCCTGAAATGGATATGACATATTCTGTATTACTAATACTTAAATAGTACGAAAAATAGAGAAAAAAATAGACATAATAGAAAATGACATTAAGTTCAACTTTTTTCCTTAAAAAAGAAAAAAAAAGGAATTTTGAAAAGGATTTGCATCAAGAAAATATCTGTTCTAAGCAGATTCTTGGAAACTTCTTTGATTTCCTGAAAAAGATCCATTTTTCTAAAGCTGTGTTTTCTCATGGAAAATGGTTTCAATTAAGTTTTCCTGAACAGCAATATGTCATACCCCATATGCAAGCTACAGCTGAGTGTATTCCCATGTTTGCTTAGATATTTATGGCATCATTTATAGCTACTCCATTATGGTGAGAAATATTTTGACTTCATTCTTTAGACACCACGCGATAGGGCCCAGACAGCTGACAAATGACAAATCAGTCTGTACTTACACCTAGCATCTTTTTAGGATGTTTTTCAACCACCTGCCTGCGTTGCTTCCTCAGACCTGCATGCTGCCCAGGGTTGCCAGTAATCATTAAAACCACAGCGCTAATCTGTAAACCAGAAAATCTCCCGTGACAGAGATGACAAATATCAATTGTATCAAAAACCAACACAAAAACTCGAATTGTATCAAAAACCAACATGACAGGCTCTATGTAAATCCTGGCCTAGATTTCCAACATGTCCTTGGAAAGTAGTTTGATTATAATATATCCTTTGCATGGTTTAATAAGAAATATTATGTTATTGCTTTCATAAATTAGACATCTATGTGAATTTACAGATGATGCAATGTTGCCTTCCCCTGTCCTCAAAGATCCCGTACCAGGTGTTCTTGCAGTCTTGGGTTATACAGAGAAAAGTCCGTAAAACATCCAGATTACAGAAACTTCCATCTGTAGAATTTCCATGAAGCACTACGATGATGCTAATTACTTACTGAGGTTACAGAAAACACCGTGTTGAGAAGTGACTGCTGCCCTTCCATTCACGTTTGTGTTACAAGGGCATTAAAGGTCTTTGTGGCAGTCAGCAGGTTTCTGCTGGCCTGGTTTGAGATGCACTGACAGCTGAATCAGGCTCTCCAGCAGAAACTCTGGGCAGGTTTCTATTTCTCTTATAAGTGTTACCTGTGGAACAGATCTTTCTTCTCCCCTTTCTCCTCCTTTATCTCACTGCAGCAGTCCTTAATCACTTATGGCTCCTGGGAAAGTTTCAGACCAAACTGGTACAGCATGGAGCAAGCTGAGCAGATACGAACTGTGCTGTTATCTCTTTGGAGGGAGAAGGGAGGGTCTTGGCTGGCAGCACTCAACAAAAGGGTACATTTAGCAAAACCATGTCCAAGGCTTTAGCTGGGTTATTTCTCCTAGTGTTAAACTCTCACACATGCTGAATGACTAAACGCATTTGCTATCCATACCATCTCAGATCTACAAGGATAAGATGTAGTGGGTGAGGCAGAAGGTTCCACATCAGTTTCAAATAGAAAGAGGAAGAATATTAATCCAACATCTTTCTCTTTGCTGTGCCACATGCAAACAGTCTGTTCCTTTTGCTACCTGGGTAACCAGCCCTTTCTTCTGCTTGTCATATGCCTCTCTGTCCAATGAAACTCTCTGCAAGGACTATACAATAGGTATACATGGCTCCTTACTTTGAGATAACTGATTTTCATAAAGCTTGGGTTAGCAGTACTAAAAATAATCAGAAATTATACTGGTCAGTTCAAGATATTGACATACATGAGACAAAATAAAGAAGTCTTAAAAGACCTCACTGTGGAGGCCAGGATTTATTATTCACATTTCTACAGAAAGCAAAACCAAAGCACAAAGATGTAAGAGCCAGTACTTTAGGCACTTTATGAAAAATGCAAGAGTTGCTGGCTCTCAGCCATTGGATGCAGGGGAGAGCTCATCCTAGAACAGCCCATTAGTTTCATAAATGATCGTTGTCGAGTGGTTATAGTAGCATTTTCTAAATGGATAAGCTTAAAAAAAATTTTCACAAGAAGCAAGACTTGCAAAGCCCAAGTTCCTATTGATTCATCTAAGCCACTTACTCTGCAGCAGCCCCAGTTCCCCAGCAAAGTCCTCCACGAACACCAAAGCACTAGAGCAAGTCCACAAATCTGTAGGTTGGCTAATACCTGTATGCCAACCGGCCATTTAGCCCACTGCAAGCAGGACACCTACCATCCAAGTTCTGCCTGCCCTCACCAGTGGGGATGTGACCAGGGGTCCCTTGGCTCTATTTTAATGCCTGTTTTCAATACAATTTTAGGCTCTTACCCCCTCTTCCACATTTGGCTGCAACTGCTTAATGTATTCAAATGTTATCAGGGGAAGACAAACAGCCTTGTCACTAAGATTTTTTTTTTTTAAGGAAGCCAAGTGATCAGCAGTACTGCTGATGTTCACCAGTAGCCCTGCTGGCTAGGTAAGGTAAAGAGCCCATGTACAACAAAGGACCTGTTGTATTCTGATTTCTGAAGATAGTTAATAAGAATCTTGTCCGAAGACAAAAAAGGTGGTGCTGCCCCGATTTAACTCTTTTGCTTACCAGGAATTTAGCCTGTGGTACCTTTGGCCTCTACTTCCATTGACATTTGTTCAACCATGAACAGTAGATTCATCGACATTCCCCTTAATTTACGGAAACATACAGAACTCCAAAACACTGCTTTATTTATGCAGCTAGAATTTGTCTGCCAAAATATGGCGGGAGAAAGAGCTCCTGAGAATAATGCATTAAGAAACAAGGAGTGTAGTGGAATGAGGAGGAGAACCTGATGCTTACGGCTTTCTACTTACCATCACACAGCCAGCCCAAGGGCTGGCCTTACTGCTTTTAGATCTGGCACTTAGGTTTTCTTGTCTCTATCTAGCCAGGATCTACAAGTTGAAATATTAAAGCCAAAGCAGAATGATTGATGTTCTTGTGTTCTACCATAATTTACTGCTTAGTTTTTCTCAAACTGTCCCCGATTTATCTGTTCTGTGGTTATGACCCTCAACTGCTCATTAGTTAGGAAGGTCACTTAGAAAGGAAATTTTTCTGCCAGCTTCCACTATGTATCAGCTCTGAGTTCTCCTAGTGCTCAAAGAGAAAGACAGCCTAAACTTTGGTTATTTGTCTCCAATAATTTCTAGGTAGAAACATACAAACATATGTAGAATGGTATTTTTATTAATATTATTTTTCAGTACAGCTTAGCAGCCAGAGAAAGCAATGAAGATCACTATGTACAGACATGGAGAGTTTGACAGAAGAGCAATGTTCTGTGGGGAAACACGCTCCTGTGCTCTGTACATGTGCGTGTGATTACCACCTGATGGTACACACAAGGTACTCTCTCCTCTTTCATTAGACAGCAGGTTATTTCATAAGATCTCACCTGCACTAACACAACGCTGTGGTCATCATGGAGCAGCGGATGTGTTGTAATCAGCTCTGTTACGTTCAGGTCAAATAATAAAATGCAGTATCTCTTCTCAAGCTCCCAAAGAGATCTTCTGAGCACCATACACCTAACTTTGTTTTTGGCAAGTCAATATAGGCAAAGGAAATCCAGTTTTGATTAAGAGTAGTAAACCAGTACTTGCAACTCCTTAAGAGTATGATCTCATGATTTCTTATAAACCAGGCACATCTGAACCTGGATGACGGAAAGGCCTCTAAGGAAAACCCAGATGCTGTAAAGATCTAGAATTAATACAGGATGGTCTTGCTTGCTAGTCTGTACTGAACCAGTGCCCAACATGTAGCTGTCTTCTCGATAAGATGTAGAATTGTAGTCTTGATAATCCTGTCCTTTCTTTGCAAGCACAAAATTTTCAAAATCCAAGATTCTGGCCAAATTCCAGTTAAGAAGATTACACTCTGTCTACATAAAATACTACCGTTGTTTCTCTCTTCACCTGTTAACAAATTTGATGTAGTTCTTGATGGAGTAGAGCAGTTGCTGTGTTCCACCCCAGAAGTGTTGCATTTCAGCAGGGAGTGAGCAATCTCTTTGTATGCTGTGAGAAAAGCCCTCTGGGATTCTTTCGAATGAAAGGAGCTAAATAAATCTCAGTTATTGCTATTATGACTTTCTCCGGCATTTATCCACAGAATAAATGGATAGGTAAGTTGATTTTCAGGCTGCTCTTCATTATTTGCTGAACAAAACTACCTGAAAGTGCTTCACTATTACTTATACAAAATTTAATTTTGTGACTAATAGACCCAGGCAACTAAAGCAGGCAGAACTCTATAATCAACATAAGGAGACTTGTATTTATTAGGTACCGACTGGGGACTCCCAGGAACACAAAGGTTCTGTGAACTTTCCAAATTGCATACTGGCCTTTTGTAAGGTTCCCAGGACTCATTTGAATTCACAGAACTTTTCTTCCCCTGTAACTCACGTTCACATGGCTGGATCCTTGTCCCTGCTTTGGCTGCTTTGAAATACAGGAAGAAATCCACTGCTGGCTTCTTCATACCTGGCTGCTCACTCTTACAGCTTTCCCATAAGAAAAAAAGTCTAAAGAAATAGCTTGTACAGCCAGGATGTCTTTGTGGCCTCTGTTGCTTAGCTACAGAAAGGCCCTACATGGCTACTGGTAGCTGGCGCACGTATAAGCAGCTTGACACCACTTTTCTTTGCACTGGGAGCCTGCTGGATCCATTCTTCACCCCACTGGTGTTTTATTTATATTTCACCGGACTTACTCCTTGCTCCTCTCCCTTGCTCCAGTTACCAAATGGAAGCCAGTAGAAAATGTAACCACAGATAGACCAGGTCTAGATGTAAAAGCTTTAACCTTTAAGACTATCCAGAGGCAAACGAACATGCTCCTCCTGCTCAATACTTCAGGAGAAGAGTTGAGGGCACAAGCCAGGGAAGGATCACGTTCACACTAGTTCTCACACCTTGTCCCAGCAAAGTCAACCATAGGAATATTCCAAAACCAGAGCAATAAGGTTTTTTTACAGTGGGATCAGATTACCAGAGATTCAACATCGGCCTTCTGGCAGACCGTGGGTAGTCATCCTTTCCCAGCTATTTCATGCCTAGCCCAGAAGTGTTCCTTTCACTGTATGGAAGTTTGCAGGCTGCAGCTGACTACTATAGCAGGGTACTATCGCTCTTTCAGACAAGAAGTCTGTTCTGACCCATCGAGAAAGGATGCGGAGAGCAACCGCTTTCAAATCAGATTACTTACACAGAATCACAAGACGAACCCCTAAAGAAAATAATTTTTCTGCTACCTGATGATCTTTCATTACATTCATTCTTGACCCCTGAAGGACAAGACTTGCTCACTGAGCCTGCCTCTTCAGATACTCCTTCTAGCACCTTTTGATAATCCAGGGGTCCCAAGCAAATCCATATTAATAATCCATGGATGACTTGCCCTTCTAGATTAGATGCTCATAACCTGGCATGGGGTTGAATAAAGATATAGGCAGACACATAAAGGACAACCCTTTCGTATTCATTCTGAATACACTTGGACTACTGAAATGCTAGAATGATTCTCAAAGGTCTGGTGGACCCTTACACTATAAAGGTTTATAGCTTCTCTCATAAATCCTTGCCACAGGAGCAATACACTAATATTGCAATGCTGTACTCCATGGAGCCTGCCTGCAACTCAGTTACTGACTCAGGTCAGGTAGTTATCTCTATCGATTAAAAAGCCCATGCAACTTCACTAATTAATTTTCATAATTAGCAGCTACCATTTTAAAGGTTGTTTTACCTTTACAGCTATCCATCTCCCTAAACAGCAAATAGAAGGTGGAAGTATCAAGCTTCTATGGAAAAGGGCTTCTTTTAAAGCCTTATCTGGACTAACCAGGTGGAAACAGAGACTGTAACAGAAACCTGTAAAACTTCCCCGTAAGCGTGGTACTAAATTATTTGCTACTTCAAGTTCTTTTGTCACAGAGACAACCATAATTCTTTGTATAACTGAACTTTTAAAGATAGTTTCCTGTTTTCCCCTGAGACCGGGAAGTTAGAAGAGACCAATGCATCCCTATGGGATTTGATGTCAAACTCTTCAGAAAAAAATCAGGCCTTTGTGCTACCAGGGGCAGACAGAGATGCGGAGCACAACGAGAGTACAAGGTTCTGGGCCAAAAGAGGAAGAGGAGCCATTGTATGGGGATCCACCATGACTCTGCGATGGGTGATGTACACAGAGGGGAGCTTCCACCATACACACCGAGCCAAGCAGAAGGAAAAGGAATCACACGACATGGACCATTAATCTAGTGCTCAAATCTGAAACTGAGAAGTCTGTGCGTTTAACGACTAGACACTAGCCTCTGTCACAACAACTAAAATGACAGCCAGTAGATGGAAGAGGTCATAGTTTAATCAATTTTCTCTCTCTTTGTTTTACATAACTGAGGGTGATAGGCAGCTAATACATTTCACAGCCATGTGATAAATTGCACTGTCACCTGCACTTTGCCTGATACTCCTTCTTTGTCAAGGCTATTTCCACCATCCCTGCTCTCACTCCAGTACAACTGCACTAAAAGTCACAAGCATGTCAACTTCTTTCCTCTGACAAGCTGAATTTTTCCATTGGTCTTTCTTGTGCAAGAGATCTAGGATGGGGTACCTGTAGTGTTAAACCAGTGAGAACTTCCGTAGCCCAAATCATGAGAGCTCTATGTTACTGCAGAAGAATGTCTCTACTTCTCCCCGTGGCTGGCTAAGTTTGTTTCTTGTTGCAGAAGGACCAAAGCAGCAGAGTTTACAGCCAGTAAAACATGTTTTACTGTTAATTTTCTCTTTCCCTAAATCTTGTGTAAGTTAGATTCTTGTTAGCCAAATCATTTGTTTTTACAGGCTATGTGACAAAAGAGTTCCCTGGCACTTGGAAGGAAGGCTTTCCATATTCATTCACATCTTTGCCATGCATGATAAAGCAGCTATCCCAAAAGAAAAACTAAAAATAATTTCAGCTTATTGAGACTCTCCCTTTGCAATTAACAGCATAAGTTGTAGGGAGACTGCATGACAGGCGAGTTGCCTGTAGTCTATCAGCCTCCTGAATCAGTCACTCTGCAGGGACATGGCTTCCTTCTAGCCCTTGCTCATGCATTATATGGAAACAAAAAAGGGGGTGGTATATCCAAACACTGAACTCTTACATTTCCAGGGTCCTGAAATTTAGATGTATCCGTACAGAATGAAGATATAAGAAGGAGCAAATTTTAATTCCACAAAGGGCAATATTCTACTTACATATTTGGCCAACTCATTACCTTTGACACTGAAGTAATAAATATCAACTGCCTCCATAAAATCAGGTTCCCAAGTGCTGAACTAAGCTTGGTTCAAATTGTGGATGAGTGCTGCACTATTTTTCTTCTCTCTAGATTCAGCCATCATGAGTAAATATAGCAGCAGCATGATTGGAAAATTGCCCCCAAAGGTGATAAAATACAGGATTCATCAGATTTTGATATGTCCCTGAAAACGGATAGTTTTCCTTTCTCACTTGGCAGGCTGGGAGAACCAGAACTTGGAGACACACTGCAGGAAGCAGAGTATGTTCCTGGAAGGACAGGACTTCACCCCTACTTTTTTGCAGGCATCCTTTTCTGACTCCCTACTTCTCTCTTCCCTTCCCTGCTGTGATTTTTTCCTTTTTTGCTTTTTGCTTCTCCTAAGAGGACTCTAAAGAAGGTGTTTTGCATTGCAGCTTTAACCTAATCAGAAGCTAAGGTACTATAGCCTCATTTCATAGAAAGTTCAGCATCAACATGCTCAGAGTGTGAGCAAAACACAGAGCTAGAGAAGCGCCCTGTCAGAGTAGGGCAATGCTGCACAGGATGAAGGCAGGCAGTTTCGATGCCTTTGCTTCTGTTTTCACAGTTTTGTTATATCTCAAGGGCACAAAATCCCTTCCCCCTCCACCCTGAGTGGAAAAGAATAGCAGTAAGAAGAAAAAAGGCTTTTTGCTTTACTTTGATTATTCTTTAGTGAAGTTCCATGTGTTAGGAACAAGAAAGCTCTAGGATGGCTGACGCCAAGGAGAGATGTCAAGCACTTGCCACTTCATATTCAGAGGTATTCAGAGTATCTCTAACAAATTGTTTCCTTTCACACTGTCTTTTCCTAGAAAAATACACATTTTTAATATTTCTTGATCCAACTCTTTGCTGAAAGAAAAGACATTAACAAATATGATGGCAGATGGGTGTAGGGGAATATCCCTTCTCCTTAGTCGGCTTTTCCCAATTGCATTAATCATTCATCTTTGAAGATCAGTTTAGAAACATTCTCAATCCTTATTCTACCCAGGCAATCTGCATCAGAGAGGACATCCTTCCCTGGCATTCACCAAGAGAGATGTTGAGTCCAGTTATGAACACATAACTGAATCCATTGCCTAGGATACGTTGAGTTATTTTAGTGCAATTATGCATGCAAACACTCTATTGGACTAAAAGGCCATTTAGTTAAGTTGGGAAAGAGACAAATTTAGCTAATTTAATTTGGATCACTGTTATTCAAGAATCTGAATTGTGCCAAAATCTCAAAATGGGCTATAAACTGTGGGGTTTGGGGTTTGGTTGGGTTTTGGTTTTTTTGTTGTTTGTTTGTTTTGTTTTGTTTTTTAACTTCTATTAGAGTTAGGGCATGGACATACTTCTGTAAAGTTGAAACAAAAACTTATGACTGGTTAAGCCAGAGTAAATAGTTTTAGGTCACTAAATAGCACTTTCTAAACCTCAGGAAAAGACGAACATCATTGTTTCATTTGTGATTCCGAAATGGGGACAATGCATTAATATACCGCTTGTCGGGATATTGGACACAGGCTGTTATCAAGTGCCATTCACCATCACCATTCCACATTTAAACCATTCCTTCTGGAATTATTCTTTCTATACCCAGAAAAATTAAAACAAATAATAGTTTATTCTGCAAGCTCTGCCTCTTTTCTGCTTGTGAAAGTCTGAATGCAAGACTATGATTTTTCTTCAGTGTTTTGCCATATGCACTTAAGTCATGGAGGATGTTTCTGTTTCATTGGTGGAAAAGCTCAGCTTTCAAAATCACCAACGCACACAAATGCAAGCTCTGCACTGTTCTATAATCTGTTCTTCCACCTCCCCCAGTCCCAGAACAACCCTAGCCAGGATGCTGGCAGAAACCAAGACAGAAGGAATGCAAACATGATCAAACCAAACACAAAAATTCAAACTCGCATTTGTTGGAAATGTTTTGCAGTATTTAGCTGTCTTTTCTCTTCATAGCCATGACACAAAGCCCCGGACACTAGGCAGATAAATACTAGGCACGATGACATTGACAGCATCAAAATAGCGGAAACATATTCTTTGGTTGTAGTTCTTTACACCAAAAGATCAAAGGCATATACTGTTTCTTTTGTATCGTGTTGTACAGAAGGGGGAAAGAGCTAATTGAAGCCACTGAATTTTGTAGGAGCTGCCATGATACTCTTACGTAAAACAGCTACTTCACAAGAACAGAAAATTCTGCTTAGAGGGTTTTGTTTCCATGTTCTCTATTGGTATAACATCTAAGAAAGTAGCCAGTTTGAGTGAAAGATCTAAGGTAGCACTCCCAGGGCCAGAGGTACCTACATGAGGGGGAAAAAAAAATCATCCTCTGATTTGTAAAGTGAGCAAATTGGATTTGGGCGTCATTGACAGAGATTGAATATGACACCCCACAAGGTAATCTATACTGCCACTTTTCTGAACTATAACTATATTTTAATGCAGGGGTAAAAGGCAAGCAGAAGTCAATGCAATAACCAGGACTCTATAGAGATCAACACTGTTCTGGCTTTGTCCGAGGCTTATCTGAGGGAGCCAGGTACTATTTTCTATTCTCATTTTAAAACTAATCTCCTCTTCAGTATGTATTACAAATGCAGATTAGAAAGCCTTGGCTTCATATAATGCGGCTGGAACAAAGGGAAAAGAAGAGGCCAAAACCATAAAAGAAGGAAAAACCATTAGAAACAAGAAGCTGTTGACATGGGATAAAGAAAGCAAGAGAAAACAGAAACAAATGCTCCAGGAACTTCCAAGTCACATTCTCCAGGGTTTTCCAAAAACATTTGCTTCAGAGTTTATCCAAGTCCTCATACAGACCCTCCAAAAATACATGTGCTGGGCAAAGGTGGCAGGTTCTCACATGCACAGTAACTCAATACAGCAATCAAGCCCTTGTTTCTCAGCACTGTTGGATCTATTCTCTGTTCCCTTGCTGGGAACACAGCCCTAACAATAGCATAGGGTTTGAAAGGAATGAGAGTCCCTGTCCGTGCTTTCAGGGTCAGGATGATACCTAAACGTAATCGGTGTGTGTCAGTGTGAACCTGGAGCAGGCAGTGCACTTCTAGTCTAGATCTGCCATGTAACTGCTAATGCGTTCAGCCTTCAGCTGTATCAGTTCCTGGTTTTTTCAGCCCTACCTCACTTTCCAGCTGCATAGAATCATAGAATCACTTCAGTTGGAAAAGACCTTTAAGATCATCGAGTCCAACCTTTAACCTAACCCTGACATCCCATCACTAAACCATGTCCCTAAAACCATGTCTAAACCACTTCCCTACAGTCCTCTCCCATCCCCGCGCTCAGCCCCAAGCCCCGGTTGTGCCTCTCTGTGATTCAAAGCGATATTCTCTGTGATAAAAGTGCAGCCTTGAAATTAGTTTGGAGTACATACAAGGTGGGGGATCTCATAAATTGATTGTGAAATGAAACAAACTCTCTTCCCAGAGTATCTGATGGACCTTACAATTTAAGCTTCTAAGTTTGTATTATACTTCATTATCTAACCTTACCCTTTAGTGAATGACCAGACCTTAGGAAGTTTATTGTGAGCAGAGGAGGAGCAATGGGGGAGAGAAAACAGAAATCCATACAAAACCCCTTGTTTTTTTCTTTTTCCTTTCTTCTCTTTTTTCTTTTCTTCTCTCTGTCTTCCCTAAGGTTATCCTTTGCTTTAAAAGACTGAACTTACAAATGTGTCTGCTACTTCCCTGAAGGTCTAAAGAATAAGTTCCCAAGAAAATTATTTGTCATTTTTTCCTGTTATCTCCTCCCTCTTAACATTCAGCTAAAAGGCTGCATCTCAGAAATAATTATTATTCTCCAGATTGCAGCCAGGACATCAGAGCGCCTTTTGCTCCCAAAAAGATACAAAACATGATTAGTTACAAATGTAATGAAAAAAATTATGAAAGCATTGAAATTTCCTTGCATTCTTTCACACACTGTGCACTTGGGGTCTGATCCACAGCTCACTGAATATAACAGAAAGACTCATATTCTATTCAGCGGGCTTTGGATTAGCCCCTTTCACCTTATGTCCACCCTCAGTCTAAGTCTGTATTCACAGAACTGTTTTTATCTCTCCAGGCAGACAATAGCACTTGGAAATGGTGGAAGCTCTTACTGTTCTTTCTACCAACGCAGCGAGGTGCAGTTCCACTGAACGAGTGCTAAACACAACTGGAAAGAACAAGTCCCTGGGTGACAAAACTCCACCTAAATTAACATCACCCCACGTGGCGTGAATTAAATACACTTGTCCTCCTTTTATTCGAGAAGTGAAGCAGCCAAAAGCTTGGGGCTTTCTGTCGGCAATTAGCTGCATGGTTTTAAACACAGCCACTTTAATGAAAGACATAAACTGATGTAAGCCAAACTGAGACACGTACAAAGCTGTGCTTACCTAATGTGGCACATCCTCGTGTTCAAGTTCACACCTTGGATGAAAACAAGGCAATTCGTGCATGGGCAGGATGGGAGCACTAGAGGTGCTCAGCTGATCCTGCACACCTCTTGGGATTTGGCTGCCACCCAGCTGCTATATGGTATCAAAAATATGGTTGGTGAATACTGCTAAGTACCAAGGATCCAAGCTCCCAAAACTTTGATGAGAACCAAGAACCACAAAAGCACAATGAATTGTTCAGGGGTCTGCAAGATTTAACTTCAGGTCTTAATTAAGAGTTCTTATTAAGGAATTTGGAATCTGGTATATAAACCTATGTATAAATGATATTTAGCAAGCAGTTTGTCCCTTAAGCCCTCTTATGAACAGTTCTGGGCCAGAAGACCAAAGGACTCTGGAGTAAAGTGAATGCAGGTATGGCCACCATATATGGCCATATTTCCTTTTCCTTTAAATTTCTCCCTTTTATTTATTTATTTAAGCTCATACCTTCCTTCTGTCTTCCTTTACACTTTCACCAGCCCAGATAAGGTCAGTCTTTATTTTTCATCGGTGTCTGTCCTGACATATAAAATTGCACATCATGCTTTTTATCCTATGGGATATGCACTTTTCAGCAAGCTATAAATCAGTACGAGCTAAAGTTGCTGTAATTAGAGGAGACACAGACCCAAAAGAGAGCAGCTACAGATTCCAATCTTCAGATAATAAACATCAGGGAAAATGGATAATACACCTCAAAACACTGAGGCAATGCACACTCCCACACCTAAACACCCCCACCTCCGTATACACAAAGATGCTGTCTGCTCTATCCCAGTAAGCCTTTGCAAAGGAAATATTAAAAGTTTAAAATTCTTGATTGAAATGTGTGATAAACCAGAGAATTCTTATAATGAAGGCTAAGAAGCCTCCCCTGGAGAGAGCAAACAGGCATCGTGGACATGGGATACTCCCTGACCCGTCACCGTTGTCACAGCTGTGCTCAGGGTGTTCAGAGAGCGATCAAACACAAATGTCCTGCTCTAGACTTGAGCCCCATTTTCACCAGCAGTGGTGGAAAGGGGCATCAGTAATTATGTCTTCAGCATAACATTTATGTATGGTTTCTAGGACAAAGCAGCCTGCTGAGGACAAACCAACTACTGGATAGAAAAGAAGTTGGCCAAAGGTCTTTGGAAGCAGGCAAGACAATAATTCATGAGTAGCATATGAATATGAAGGCATACAGCTTTTTCAGAATGGGCAGGAAAGGGAGTTAGAGATTTGTGTGTTAAGGCATTCATGCACTTCCTCTGCAATACTGACTGGAGTGGGAAATAGGTTTGCTGACAGCACGTGATGATTACGGACAGTAAGCAAATGAGTGTTGTGACAACACTGGTGCTTTGTATCACCAGCGGGATCAGTCGTGAGGGCCTGCCAATAAAGCTGCCTGCATCTGAATGTGCCATGTTTAGGCTCTGAGCAGTGCAGAATACCAATAAAATCATATGAGGAAAACTTTAAATGTTTACACCATGGAACTGATATGATTTTGGAATCAAAAGCTTAGCAGGGTACCTGACAACCCTCACTCCAGCCTGAGGTACGGAATGACCAGTAATGAATGAGAAAAAGAATTACCTACGCTTCAGTTGGGAAAAAAAAATAAATTATTAGCTGACACTGACCAGCGTCAAAGCTATTGAGCTTATTGGATCCACCCAGATTCTACAAGGTAAACCAAGGGTACTCAGCAAGAGATCTGAAAGCAAATCTTCATAGGTTTACAGTCATCAGGAATCCAGCTGGTATAATCAGATGATTCAGTGGGCCAATTCTGGGTTACTTATAGAGCATCAGCCAGGCTAAAGGAGCGTCAAAACACTGGAATCTACCTCCAATCTACCTTCAATCAACCAAAACCTCCTGCCAATACCTTCAAAGAATGAGGAGACTTTAGGAAACAGAACTCGTGGAATGAGAGATAAAGCCCAGGTCTTTAGATAAAATGAGCAAAGGTTTTGTTGTCATTTTGTAATGACAAGTGTGTGATGAAATCTGCAATCTATGTTTGAGCTACACTTTAACAGAATAATGTGGTTTTATTCATCTTGTAACTTTCCCTGACTGTGAGTACGATTTCCAGGCAAAGCTGACTCTGAACAGGAACTCTATTTCTTTCAGAGGCAATGAACCCTGATACGCAGCAGATTTTCTCACTTTTAAAGACCTCATCAACCCAGCACAAGACTTGCAGCTCTCTAGCGTTAAAGCACAAATTCACATTTTCCTTGCAAGCAGCGTCAGAAGAGAAAGACAACATAAAATTTGGGACCACGAAAGGTGCTTCCATGGAAGAGCTCCACCAAAGCTTAATGAAAAGTAAGACCAAGCAGACAAGGCTTTATGTAAATCTTCCACAGCAGAGAACTCAGGAAATGGGTGGGTGGGGACCCTTAAGAATTTTTATTTCTCTAAGAGACTTAAGAACTGTACATCCCTGAGAAAAATGGCATAAACGCAAACTATGTCATTACAAAGAAAGATAGCCGAAGTGTTAAGAGACCAACCTGAATACCACAAGGTCTTAATTGACTTCTGATGTACAGCGAAAGTAAAAAGGAAGTTGAAAAAAAGATATTAAAATAGATTGGTTAATACTATTGAGTGCAAAACTACAGAAAGAACAGCTAGGAATAAAGCTGGAAAAGTGAACGCACAAAGCGAGATGAGACTGACAAGAATATGACACAGAAAAGGATGTCATTCTTTAAGTTTATTAGTAGTAAAAGGCAGCATACATTGTTAGTCCACTTTCCAGAGAAGGGAAACCTACTGACAGTAAGCCTGAGAAGAGTGATTTTGCATCACTTTTGATAAAAAGGTCAGCTGTGGTGAAATATATCGTTGTTAAGATCTAACAAAGGAGTAAAGGAGGCCTAGAAGACAAAAGGAATGGGTTAGAGAAGTTACATAGCTTAGCTCTTTCCAAATGAGCTGAATCTGCTGTATCCCTTCTGCAGGTCTAAGGAACTGGCTCAGTCAACCTCAAAGCTGTTAATGATGATTTTTTAGACCTTTGGGAGGATTGGGGATGAAGTAGATAACTGACACAATGTAGTAACTATCTAAGTTTCTAAGATAGAAAAAAAAGACAGTGGACGCTAGACATGTCAGCTTAACTGCAGTTCCTCAGAACAAAGAAACAATTGGGAAGTACCTAGGAGAAAAGAAGAAATGGGTATCAGCCAACACAGCTCTGTCAGGAACAAATTGTGATGACCCATTCCAATTTGCTTCTGTGAGAAGGTATAAGGGAAATACCCAGTGGACAACATATAGCAAAGTTTTTGAAACTGTTTCAAAGTCTCAGCGTAAATAAGCAGCATGGTCTGGATGAACTACAGCAGATCGAACATATAAACTGTTTAGAAAATTGTAATCAGAAAGCTGTTCTCAGTGTTTCGTTGTCCAAATGGATAGATGTATTGAATGAGCTTCTGCAGGACTCAGTCATGGATTTGGTACAATTCAATATTTTCATTAAAGATTTAGATAAAATAGGAGGTATGTTAATTCAATTTGCAGATGAAACCAAAGTAAGACAAAGACTGCATTAAAATTCAAAATAATTTTGACAAACTGGAGATGCAGCCTGAATAAAACAGTTGCAATTCAACAGGGTCAAGTACAAGTTACTACAATTAGGCAGGAATAATCAATGCTACAAACACACAAATGAGGAGAAATGACAAGGTAGCATTTCTACTATTAAAAACCAATTTGCATTATTGAAGATTACAAGCCCAACATGAGCCACCCATTCCTTTCTGTTACAGAAATGCAAATACAGTACCCGGTGGGTATAAAGAATAGAACCTGGCAAGACATACGATTCAATCTGTTCTCTTCTGATCCAGCACTATTAAGATCTCTGCTAGAGTTCTGTTTCTCATTTGGGCAAAGCAATTCAGGGAGGACTTGACCCAACTGAAAAGGGTCCAGAGGACAGATTGAAAAGCAAATTAGCAGTTCTCTATATCTGGGCTGGATAGGACAAAAAATAATTTGCAAGGACTTCTTGTAGCAAGACAGGAGTCAAGCTTGATACCTGGAAAACATAAACCTAAGGGCAGTAGGAGCTGAAATAGATTATTTGGAGAAAGCCTGGTAATTCCATTATTAGACCTCTTTAAGAAAAGATTAGACTAACATATCGGAAATGATACAGGTAAAACTGATCCTCACTGAGGAAAATAGATGATCTGTGGAGATCCCTGCCAGCCCTTAGCTTCACTGATTTTATGTAAACTCACATGAAGCTAAAAGTTCATTCCCCATAATGATAATATAGGGGGAATAATTTCAGTACTAACCAGCAGAGCAGAGGCAAAGGAGCAGTGGGACTGTAAGAGGTCAGGTCTGCTAGAGCAGCGCAGAATGACTTGCACCGGTCTCCACCGACCATAGCAGGAATAGTTGCATAGCAG
>NW_009259044.1:4911153-4922298 GCF_000687185.1 Egretta garzetta | reverse complement strand
ATGGTATGTGTTGGTAAGGTTGCACTTGGCACCCAAACCAGGAAAATCAATCGCTACTGGACACAACATTGTTTAAAAGCAGACCACCGTGAAGTCAAAGGACAGGAAGATGGGGAAGTGGAAGCCTATATCAACGTGCACTGATTGAATCATGCAGTGTCAAAAGAAAGCTTGAGTAAGACTTGCTCGTGCTACAGCTAAGCCTAGGGAGTATCACAGGTCACTCCTTTCTTGCAAACTCACTCCTCCTCACAAAAAGTCCATAGAAGATCAGAAGGAAGGGAATTAGAATGAGCTTTCATCGATGAGCTGTTAGGCACAAATAGATTAATGAAAGCTGTGTACAATGCATCAGCAGGGACCAGGCCTGGCAGGGCTGTTATCACTGGGTATTAGTTTACAGCAGTATAGATGAAGGAGAGGGGCCACTCTGGGTAGAGCTGCCAAGTGAATCACAACGGATCCGGAGCAGAGGGCTTCCCTTCACAAGGCTGAGCTGGGACCATGGTGCTGGGAATTCTTTTTCTTACCAATTCCATCTAATCTATTCTCTCTAAATCCCTTTTCTATTCTAGGCTTTGTTTCTCTGGAGCCACTTGCAACATTCCTTTGTTGTGACTGAAGGAAGGAAACAAAAGAAGCGGCGAAGCATTTTGCTGCATTAAAAGCACAAAGAAAAAACGTGTTTTGCTCACTGAATTCTGCATTCTTCACTGTCCTGATCATGCAGTAAAGTCTTCAGTTGCCTCAGGTCACATCCACAGGACAAGCTGATATTTCATCAATCTGCTGCGGATTATAGAGGACTGAATTATCACACCATAAACTCTGGATTAGACTTCATATAATCTATGGACCCGATATCTCCTTTCATTTTCCCATCTGCATTTTAGCAAGGGCTGCTAGTAGGTGTCTTTCTACAGGGCTTGAGGAGACGCATTTCCAGCTTTCACGCTCTGATAGGAAGAGGCTTAGACTCAAAAGTAAAAAGAACAGATTACAGCCATAGACTAGGCCTTCTCTTTTTTTTTTTTTCCTTTTTTTCTCTGCCCTCTGGTGAGATAGCTTTCTCTAGTTAGTTACCCTGCTACTAAATTGAAGGGGAACTTATGAAAGGTGTGCAAGATAAATGGGAGGAATTGCTCTCAATGACTGTAAAGAAAGCTTTTGGTAACTGGTATGGCCAGATTCTTAACTTTTAGATGATTAATAAAGTTGATGAAACCCATTTGGTGGGCCCAAAGGCCTTCGGTATAGTTTTTGTTTGTGTGCATATGTGTTCTGCCCTCTCCCCATCAACTCCAACATGAAGTGGAATAAACTTTACCATGACAAGCTACAGGTAGGTAAAAATAAAGTGTGCCTTGCCTTTTCTAGAAATTAGAAATTAGCTCTGGTGCTATAAAAATCTCTATCATGTGGAATTCAAAGGCAGACTCCTCTGACACTTTACGCACAGCAGAAATATGCACTGTTGATGCTGGGAGATTTATTCATGTCACAACCAAAGTACTTCATGTGTCCAAGAAGAGTAAGTCCTTTGGCTTTTACCTCTTGTGACATTCTCAATGCATTAGCTTTTCCATTCACAGACCAGAGTATATTAGGGATTAATACGGCTCAACAACTCAAAACACACAGATTGTCAGTCTCAGTAATCAGCCTGAAGAATTTTAAGGACAGTTTTTATTTACAGAAAGTGATAAGAGACCCAGCAGAACACTTAACTCTAAATAAACAATGTGGAAACTTCACTACCCAGAAAATCCTAAGTGGCAAATAGGCAGCTCAGATGTTCCCAAATACGGTTTGATTGCATTCATGCTGAGAACCAGCAAAAGCAAAAGATGGGCAAGGGAAGTCAGAAAGCAGGGGGCCTTTCTCACATGGATTCGCTCTCATTTCAACCAGCATTTAGCTCTGGTTTGTTAGCTCATTAAGAACATGTAACAAAACCCAGTCTCGACACACTGGTGACCAGCTCCATCGTGCAGCGGTGTGGTACGTGCTCACAGCTCCATAACAGGGACCCTCTGGCATCTGGGCAGCAGCTGGTCTCGCTCCAAAGGCTACGCAGAGCCTGAAGGGAGCTGGCAGGGCCTTTCTGCGGCACAGAGTAGCAGGTAACTGCTAAGTGAGTTGTTCTTTTTCCTCCCATGTTCCCTTCACCAACGTATCTATACTTGGCAACATGAAGGGAGACATTTCAGTTGCACAGCAAGCAAGCTCGGGGTAAAGTGCAATGAACAAGATGGGCAGCGCAAATCTTGCTTTAACAAGAACACTGCTGCGTGGTTCCTAAATTAACCCTGAGTCCAAGCTACAGCCCAGCCTAAGAGCAGCTCACGTAGAGAAGCATCCCATTAGAACAGGAAAGAGACTGCAGACAACTCCCCACTCCTTAGAAACATGAAGTAAACTTATCTCTGTGAATTTGAACAAGGGGCGGGTTGGGGGTCCTGAAAAGTGCCGCGTGGAGGACAGTGTTTTAGCACTTTACCTTACTTAAATCTGCATGTGGTTTCCGCTCACCCTACTGCTGGAAAAAACGCCTTCCAACAAGCTGCGGCTATGCACACGAGCTCTAAATATAGCGAGGTGGCACAACTGAGAGGGCTCCCGCGCTTACCTTAACACCAGGAACCAAGCTTAGCCATGCGAGTGGGCTGGTAATAGCTTCCAGCGATGAGCACTTTGTGGTTGGAGGTTGCCAGCTGCCGAATCTCTTCCAGCAGCTTTTTTGACATATTACTATAACCTGGCAAATGTGGGCTAAAATAAAACCTGACAGAGTTCAGAAATAAAACAGCGTGCCCCCCAAGACCAACCCTTGCTGATCTTTGAACTTGGTTGTTATCTGGAAGGAAACCCTCTTCTGAACTTTGGTATGAATCTAATTAATGAGTTAATTCCCTGCTAATCTATTCTCTTCTTTGTGTCTGTTTCATGATTAATTTAGTTCCAGTGAATTTCCTTTACTGACTGCAGAGCAGAAACACATTTCCTATCCTATTAATCTCCACTTCTGACCCATCAGCGGGGACTAAACAAGGACATATGCCTCCATGCCTTTATTTTCTGCGCCGCTAAAGAGCACAGGCAATTTCTGGAAAAGCAAGGTGGAGGCGAGTACAGAAATCCTCCAGGCATACTTGTGCCACTACTATAGAGGAGATGGAGGTAGGCTGGACACCCAGAAGGCGTAGAGTAGTTGAAAACTCTGCACAATCACATCCAGCACAGCTCTCGCCGAGCACGCAATGCAGCAAGGCTGCAAACTGCACAGGAGCGGCACCCAGTGGGGCAAGGGATCAGAGAAAGGCCCAGGCCCAAACTCGGAGAATATAAATCTCTGTTGAGGGACACACAGCAGGGATCTGGGTTTCACTGCTCCTGAAGCTCTTGAGGCTCCCAGTATTGTTTTCCTGGTGTGGAAGGGAAAGTCTTGTTTGGAGAACAGACAGACTTCTCTGTCTCCCTCTACCTTAGACACTCTTGTGAAAAGAAAGGAAATTTGGCCTGTTCTCCTTCTACCTATTCAGGTCATAATTAGTCTTTCACCATTTAAAAACACCTTAGAATGAAGTCACCACAATAAAAAAAAAAACAAACCGACCACATTATTTGCTTTTCAAAAAAAAAATAAAAACAACCCAAACAATCAAAAAAACCTGCAGGGATGGGAAAGGATCCTTCCTGGGATCACAGACCTACCCTCACAACTCTCATATGCCCCATATGTCCAATGAGAAAAAAAAAAAAAGGAAAAGAAAAAAAAGAAACAAAATTAAACCATCCCCCTCCCCAAAATTTAAAAAAATACAACGTATTGGGGCTTTCTGTGTAACAGCCATGGTGGAACAAGGATGCCAACAATTAGCATCACAAACCTTCCTTCTGATGCCCCAATGCATCAAGGGCATTTTTGATGATGGATCAAGGGCACTGCTGTTTATGAGGTGCTGTGTTTAAGCTGTGTTAAGAGCAGCCTTCTTAGCATGCAAATCCAACATCCCACAAGGGCTGCAGGAGGGAACCACAAGGCAGGAGAGGTCTCTATTCAAACAGGTATGCTGTTTTCATGGCTGTTCCTGTCATACCTGTAGGGGAAATCATCTCTGAAGTTTCACTAAACGTCTTTCTATTTCTTCTTTCCCAATAGCTGGTTGCCTAGAGTCACTCTGTAAGTGGATGGAAATGCCAGAAATAAGACACAAGGAAAAATACTCTGAAAAGGGCAGAGACCTCAAGTGATCCTATCCATTATCCCTTCTCGGATAAATTGCAGCCCCTATGCCAGAGTATTCCATTTCTGAGAAATTTAAGGAATTGTAGATGTTGCATGAGAGAAGAGCCTTAGAGACATCTGACACCGGTGAGGATAAACTCCTGATGGACCATGGCCACCAGAGGGACCTGAGCTGGCAAAGCGAACAAAGATCAAAAGTTAAGCAAGGACACAGAGTACACTGCTCCCAGCTTTGCTGTATCGCCAGGTGCTGGGTCATGCCTGACTAGATTCCCCAAATAGGCTAGCGTCCAGCCAGCAGCAGCAGCACTGTGGGCTTAGCCTTCAGGCCTCACTCTCCAGGGAGTTTCTCTGCTCAGAGATGAGGCTTTGATCCTGAACAGTACACATTTGCACAATAAGAGTTTGGGTATGATTTTAAAAAGTGAGAGAGAAAAGCGAACAAAAGCCATGTTTCTGCATCTCATGTCTCCAATCTGCTCCTCCCTGAAAGGAGCAAAGATACCTCAGAGACATTGTCAAAGTACCCAAACCAATTTTTTCAGCCTAATGCATTATTTATGTTTCCACCCAACCCTTTTTTTAATCCTGAGCTCCTGAAACTAAGGCATCAGGTTCTTTGTAGTATTGAGAATCACTTCCATAAGCTGCAGGGGAAGGTAGGGAGAGGGCTTAAGTCTTGGCCTGCCCCTACCCTTCCATATCCACCTCTTACAGGGACCCTCTATCTTTTGCTCCCTCTTCTGTACCACCTGCCAGTATCAAATCCTCATCCATTTGTTTGTCTCTCTTCTACTTGGTCCTTTCTGGGCTATTTAGGTAAGAATAAGCACTGTCTTCAGGCCAGAGACATAGCACTGAAATCTAAAAGGTCTAAAAAAATGGCACGATTTCTTATGGGCATGCACATGCACATGAGAGGCTCTGGTTTCCTTCACCGACCCCATTGGTGACCAGTAATCTTCCAAGATAATTGCTTAAAGATAAAATTGTTCCTCCAATACATCAAACCAGGTGAGGATAGAACTGATTAATCCAAGAACCTACCATCCTCCTTGAAAATGCTAAACCTCAACAGCAAGGCGTATAGACAACCCTCACAGTGTTACAAAACTATTACTTTAACAAATCCTACGCTTTTCCTAGCAAAACCACCTTGAATCCTTAGAATCATAGAATCATAGAATGTTTAGGGTTGGAAGGGACCACTAGTGGTCATCTAGTCCAACCCCCCTGCAGTGAGCAGGGACACTGCTAACTAGATCAGGTTGCTCAGAGCCCCATCCAACCTGGCCTTGTCTTTCTATATCTTAAAAGTTATCACATAAATAAGCAGGGTTCCAAAGCAGGTGGTAAAAGTAGTTAGAGGCATACAAAGACTAAAAAAATTGAGTACCTTCCATGACCAAATGCACTAGAAGGGAGGGGATAGTTATTTACAAAATAACTGGCAATTTGGGTGCTCCAAATTATTCTCTCCCATAGCAGAGGACAAAGGTGCATTTGCCAAGGTGAAAGACCAGCAGATGGAAAGAACTACTTCCTCTTTCTGCACGACACACAGCTAATCTCCAAAACTCACGACATAGCAGGGTGCAGCCAGGAGCAATGTAAGATTCAAAAAGCATTAGGCACTTATATAGAAAATGAGAGCACTGGAATATTTCATTAGATAGGATTATTGTTATTATAATTATTCAGAAAGGCTAAAAATTCTTGTGTTTCAGGGTATAAATAAATCACTGTCTGAAGATAGAAAAGCATTCCCCCGGAGGGTAGGGGCATTTTGTAATTGTCTACCATTGCAATTTCTTGCATCCCTCTTTGAAATCTCCAATGTTGAGCACTGTCAGAAAGGACGCTTGACTGTACTAATGTACTACAGTGGATCCTCCTTCTTATGATTCACTTATTCATAGATGAAAATGCAAGTTGTGTGCTAGAACAAAAAAATAACTATTACTACTAGGGAAAGCCTGACAAGATAAATCCAGGTAGCAATACTTTACCCAAATTCTTGGCTGCCCCCTACAGCTCAATGGAAGATGAAACGCTGCTTTATTATTTGAAATGGGTGTTTGCTTTCTCTTTGAATTGCATTGGACTTTTATCTTTTAATGAGATGCTGGTGCTTTTTGGAGGATGCTATAAAATGGCATCTTCAGAAACAATTCTGAAGTACAGAGTGTGATGTAAAAACTTGTTGGGTAGACTAGACAGAACAAACAGATTAGACAGAGAAATAGATAGAGAACAGATGCTTTCTATTCTTCCCCTTATTCTTAATTTCTGATGATACTGGCCTGATAGCAGAATCTTTTTCTGGCATTCAGCTGCTTCTATTGCTTATTCTGCCTTCCATGTCCAAATCCTCAAACGCTAACTCACATTGAAATAGGGATTTAAGGTAGTAAGTAAAGTTAACACTTAGAAGGAAGCCATTTTAGTTTAAATGGTGAATAACGTGCCATAGATAAAGCTTCTGATTATGTGTTTTTAAATGGTTAGGGATATATTTGAAAGTCTAATCATAAAGCACGCTACTGTTACTTTAAAAATGAAATCTGACCTTCCAGAAATTAACTTTTCCTCCATTTAAAAACTATAAGTTTTAAGAGAACAAATAGGAATGGGAGATGGAGCAGGGGAGAATATAGCGAGAAAATCCCCAAACAGATGCAAAGGGAATGCTTTTTCTTCTTTCCTCTTGCACTGTTCTGAGCCTGCCTATCTATCCTCCTTGCTCCGACACAGCCCTGGCACATTGGCTTCGCTCAGCACCTACCCACCGATATGAGGGCAGAAGGAAGCTGTAACCTGTCCTTGGGAAAGGAAAGTTCACAACAAACAGGGGTGGTTTTTTGTTTGTTTTGGCCACTGTACCCCAATCCAATTCTTTCAGAGCTACAATTTTCCGTAGAGTTCTGCCAATACATCTCAGCATTCTTTCCCACTTCTCTACCGACACCCCCCACCCCATGTGCACACTGAGTCCTTCCAGCACATCGCAGGTCCACCTGCGCTGGTCTAGGACAGAATCATAGAATGTTTTTGGGTTGGAAGGGACCCCTAGAGGTCATCTAGTCCAACCCCACACCTCTCGCATTGCACAGTGACAGGGCTGGGAAAGCGGCTGTGCTCTGCCCTGGACTCCTGGAGTAGATGCCTTATCTGGTCTGCATTACTAAGTGCTACAGGCTGCCCAGGGCCAAAAAGGGATGGGTCTTCATCTTGTACTTGAAAGTGAACTTTCCCCACATTCATGGGAATTGGATCTGGGATTTTAAGCTTGAGTACATTCCTGCTCTGCAGACAAAAAATAAAAGGCTAAGCATTAATTTCACATGGATTTTCCCCCTCACATCCTTCTAGTCTCAGCTCTGGCTTAATTCTCACAAGTTCTTTTTTGCCAACATCCCTTTTAACCTATACATCCTAATAAATCCCTATGGTTTCTGAAAGAATACAATGAATTGTCAGAGGCCACAGGGACTGGCTTTCACATTTGTATCTCTATGCATAAATACTCATCCACGCTGGTACATGTGTGTGCTGGGCCCAGAAACAACAACCTGCACATATTTATCTCATGTCTCACACAATACCTCTGCCATGTCTCTCTTTACAATTTCTAGCATGGCAGCAAGCAGCAGGGTCTGCGTGTGAGTCACAGCCACAATACACTGAGCAGCCGGAGTCTCTGACAGAATATACAATACAGCTGAGATGTCAGTGGAGGTGGCTTTGGAGTACTTTAAAATGCTGTTCAAGTGCCAACTTTCACCTCCAAATATGACACTTTGCTCGCCCACCCACTTTCCTTCCAGGCTACACGCTCCTTCTACTGCAACTCGACAGCTTTAATTATGAATTTCTCTGCCTGCTCTATCCCTTTAACCATTTAGTCTCTCATTTGTCTTGCTAAGTTTTTTAGATATGCTCCTCGATAGCAGTTGTACGCTGTCACCACAGTACAAAAGGCCTGGTCAGACTCTCATTTGCAGGCTGGGCACCAGACCAAAAGGACTTGCAATAAGCTATCTGCCTCAAAAGCAGAAATCTCTGCTTTTAAGTTCCCTTTGCAGAGAAAGGATGCAGTGATGGGGACACAACGTGCCTAGGAGCATCGTTGTATCAAAACCATTTGGCTACGAATAACATACACAGGTACAAACTTCTGACCTGGTGAAAAACTGGATCCCACTGGCGATTTTATAGGGGATTCAGATCCTTCTATCTGTGTATTTCACCCATGACAGGAAATCTACTTTAGACAGTGGCAATGTATGCACCACTGTCACCACCTCTGCTGTACAAGGTTGTGAGGCTCTGATGCTACTGATGGGTGGGGACACATTCTGTTCCATACAGTCTCACAGACCCCTGGCATTCATTTCAATTTGCTTCTAAATTCTGTGATGGTTGGACATCTGGGCCCCTATGTTGGGTCCAAGAGGTGAGAACTCCATACAGTACAGTGTTTGATCCAGATAATCCAGATCAAAGAGTCTCTTGTTCCTGTGATCTACAGCCCATGATTAACTGTACAACACACGGGAGAGAAAAGCCTGTTTTGACCCTCAACCAGTCTAACTTTCACCTACATGAGTGTGTTCCTCAAGACGCTCCGCTGGGAGCTGTGGACAGATTAATTAGAGGTCACCTCAAGTAACAATTGCAATAAAGGGAACAGCTCATCAGAGGTAAAGCACACCTCTTCCACAAAAATATTCTTTCTTCTAAAGGGTCACCTAACTACCATCCTACTCACTCATTCCATGGCTTCTCCTGCCTGAAAAAAGTTACTGTAGCATGTATCAGTATGAAAGATCTGTCTGTTCTCTGATTTTCACATCTTTTGGGACTCTGGGAACACCATTTGGAAAAGTTCCACAAGGAAACACTAAATCACCAAGATCCTCAAAACAGCCTTATCGTTTATCCATGTCTCCCACCAGCCCAAAGGCACAAGGATTCCCACCACACTAATGCCTTGTTCATTCATATCCTCTTCATACTGCCAAATAGCTGAAAGCAAAGGACCGGGACCATCAGTAGAGTTGCACTGATGAAGTTGTCTACTCCGGTTATTGTGCCAGAGCCCCAAATTTAATGTAACTGGTGTTTCAGCTACTGCTGCAGTATGCATATAGTCTATATAAAGCTGTATATAGCCCTCTGAACCTGGCTCTTCAGTGCTAGACCTGTGACATGTTCAGTCTGAAATCCCACCTCTGCCTGCATTCAAGATGACCAATAGTCTAAACAGACTGATCCTCCCATCGTCTTTTGTACACTCCTAGAAAAAGAACATCCGTTCCGTTCCAGTGTCAGCACGATCCTGGTCGATATAAAGGCCACCTCAGAGGAAAGCGTACATCCCTCATAATGCATCCCTTTGGGGGTCACTTCATAAACAGGAATCACTTCTGAACCCCTGACAGCAATCAGCTTTATTTTTCTATCCCAGCATGTGAAGGGCCCCAGCGGCTTTCATATTTCAAGTTAGATCTTAAGGGAAAAGGACTGCACCACAGAAATACAGATGCTCCTAATCAACATGAAAATGTCTAATACCAGACAGTACTACAGCAATGTGCCTCACAGAAAGGGCAACGCAGAGCCCATTTGTTCTGCTGGATATATACAAGTTCATTATCTGTAGTCCGGTCAGATCTGTACGTGTACAGTAATTTGAATAACCTCAGACAGATAGGAAAGCAAGCAGTGCTTTTGTGCACGTTTGAAGTTCCTCCTATGATCTCTTCCTCTTCCATTTGCTCTTTTACTCTCCTTCCTTTCTGCTGCATTTAAATTGCTATTATTGCTATTAAATGATAAATTAATTACCTCTGAAATAAGCGTGAATAATTGTACACCGCCTGGCATAGCTGGGGCTGGCATTTGATAACAATCAACAGAAGCTGTGCAGCTCCCAAGGTATTTCATAATAATAATAATAAAAATCAATAAGAGGAAAATACAGACAGCTCCAGAAAGTGTTAATGAAAAGTTGCTGAATTACAGTGGCTCACCTGTGAACAGCTACATGAAAGCCTTCTGAATACCAAATATATTCATTATAGGCTGTATTGCTTGGCTGAACCTCCAAAGAATTCACTGGGCTTGTATTCTCACAATGACAAAGGAGAGACGCTGAAGAGTGCAGGATTAGAAGGATGAAGGGTGGATGGAAGAAGGTTCACGTTCTTATTTAGAAAACGTGATTATCAATGCACATAATGACAATAAAATCTAAAGCCTGTAGTAGATCCAAACTCAAACTCTGGGGTTTTTCCTTCTCAAAGGCAGAGGCAGCCTGGGGGGTGGGAAGGGGGCAGCAGGAAGATATCACTCTTCTGCAACATCAGCGTGAAAGAACACTGGAGAGAGGCATAAGACAGACAGGAGTTAAGGCATTTCCTGAACTGGTCCTAAATGGTTACAGCAACGCGAGACCGCTCCAAAGCCCAGCTTCAGCTACTCTCATACCTGTCCCATTGGGCTAATGTTAGCCTGCGCTCTCACAAGCGTTATACAAAATACGTTAGAAATTCCTTTTGCCCCACGTTCTGCACCACCAAAGTGCCATGGTAGTTTGGCTTACTTTGGTAAAAGCATTTCCACAACACTTTTCTCTTCAGCATCCGAATACAGAAATACCACATCCAGAGAGATGCTCATAATGCAGCAGAAATTTCAAATTCCTTTACCAGCAATAAAATCTATGACTAAGCTAAAAAATGGAATCAATAAACAACCTCCTCTTCTGAAAGCTGCCACAAGGTATTTAATGTTTACAGATGATCAAGGTTAAAACCTCACCAAATCTTTACTTAAAGAAAAATGAAGCTTCAATCAAATAGAAATCTGAATCAAAACAGTCAGATAATTCC
>NW_009259044.1:4905629-4911037 GCF_000687185.1 Egretta garzetta | reverse complement strand
ATTCACTAAATGATGAAAAAGCATTTTCATCTTCATCCATGTGCCAGAGGACTGTGAGGTGATGGGGTATTTTGCAGGGCAAAGCACTGTCTTGCACTCAAATGCTTCAGCTGAAATTTATTCCAGTTTGTATAATCAAAACAAATATAACGTCAATGAATGACACCCACACCTGTAACTATAGGAAGACCTAAAACACCAGGCAAGGGAACCATTTCCTATCACTGCACACAAGTATAATGCTACGTTTCTGCTATTCAAAGATGCACTGAAGATGTCCCAAATGAAGCAAGCGTACTTTGCTCCACCTGCATTATTTTGTTGCTTGAACTTTCCTCTTTCTTGTCTGCTTCATCTCAAATGCTCTTTAGTTTGATCTGAATTGTATTTTGGCTACATAGTTTAAAAGAGGAGTGGAATTGCTTGCACTGCCATAATCAGGGGAAGGTGTGTTACAGTGAAAAGATGGGAAATCCAGCAATTCAATGCTGTTCAGGTTCATGATGGTGCATCAGTGCAGTATAGAAGGAGAGTGAGCACAGTTCCAAATGACCTGCAGATCCTTCTTGTCAATTCTTGGATTTGCCATCCATATGCTGACTGATCTAACTCTGCTCACTGTATAGAAGATGAAAAGATTACATTTGGACAAAGGACCGGAGCAGTGATTAAGCCTTCTGCTTTTGATTAATAGCAGAGCTAGACATATTTACCATCTGGGGCGGAAAAAGATTTGGCTCTGCTCAAGAAAGGTAAGAAACGATTAAGAAACACAGGAGATGAATAATATCTGAGTCAGCAGAAAATGCATAATGACTTTGCAAAAGCCTGTCTCAACACATAAGACGTGTCTCATGAACAAATGGCTACAATTGCTGCAGCGTATGCAAAACATTTCCTAGCACAACCTGGAGGGCAAAGAAAAAGAAAATGAAGGAGTGTGCCAGCAGTTCAAACCATGAGGAAGAAGGGGAGCATACCTATAGTGGGGGGTTGCTCTTCCTTTCTCTTTCTCTCAAACCTGCTTTAAGTGAACAAACAAGTCACTTCTCATCCTCTTTTGTGGTCATGACAAATGCAAAGTTACCTGGACAGCGTTGACTTAAAACCTAATTGCTTTTACAGCAAATGAGGCATGAAGCCTATTATCAAAAAACATGATGTCCGACGTACAAGCTGGCATTTCATTTTCCCAGCAGAGAGCTGCTGAATGCCAGAATTGACTGCAAGGCATGGAGGGAGGCTGGAAACGCAAAATTTGTGATTCCTCCTGGGGCATGGCAACGGCATGCTGGTGAGGTCAAGTTTGGGAAAGGGCAGAATGAAGTGTCTGTATGAGCACCTGACACACTGCTTTAGTTTTTTGAAGGTAGCTGCAAAGCCCAGACCATTGTCCACATATTTGGCCTCGTCAGAGTGGTCCATAAGACCAACCCTGTTGAATGCAGGTGGAAAAGGGGCTAGTTTATGCAGATAACCACCTAAGTATCACTTGTGAAAAGAAAAGCCACAAACAAGCAGGTCCCTAAGTAGGTCTTGTGAAGGCGAAGGTGATAATGCCTGAATAAGCGTGCGAGTGAATATGAAGTGTCCCAGGAACACAGGTTGCTAACTAAGAGAGTAGCTAATACCTGAATTCAACCCCTCTTCCTCGCTGTCACACATTGTAACTCTGCATCTTATGTGTGTTCTGCATCTTATACCTTCTCCACCTTTTGGCATGTTCATGATACAGCTGCCGTATAGACATGCTGAGGACCAGTGACAGAGCTGTTAGGCCAATGTCATGATGTCCAAGGATTCCCTGACTTCAGGAGAAATACTCTACTGTCCCATTAGCAATATAGCCCCACTGAGGGAAGTTCAGCCGCCTTTACTTATTCTCAGGTGCGGCTACTTTGCTGTTCTGCCTCTGCTGCAAACTCATTCCAACAGTTACCCCACTCATCCTTGAAAATGCTTCTGTTTACAGCTCTCACTTCAGGGGAAAGAGAGGCTGTAAACTGGGGACAGGAAGAAATTCTTGCCTGCGTACCAAATCGTAGTTAGTTCTGCTAAAGGTTTCTTCCACCTTTCTTTGGCTCATTGGAGACCATACACTGAACACAACGGACCTGATCTGGTGTAAGAAATCCCCCATTCGTACAGGATGCCTCCATTAGACCAGTCACCTCCCTGACAGCTATTACCTTGCTCCAATTTACTGACCACTGATTCTGACAGAGCTATATAAAGTGCACAGCAAATAGTTTATTCCAGGGAAGCAGGCAGGGTCCAGCCTGCTCCTTCATTCCCTTCACAGCAGCGGTGAATAGAATACAGCTGCAAAATACCCAGAGCAGAGGCAGCCTGAAGAGTAAAATTAAAAGACACATACAGTTATAAACCCTGACAGGTGAAAATGTTTGCTGTCGGAGGGAGATGCTGAGATGCCAAGTCACTGCCACGCACTGCAGACACCAGGGCAAAGAGAGACAAATGCTGGACATGAACTGCAGGGATTTCACAACAGAAGAGACCTCTGGCTCCACAGCTTTTGATCTATGTACCTTTGGAATGAGACATTTCATCTGGGAGTCAGCTATATCCAGTGCTGGATTAACTTCTTGTTCCATGGCTTGACCCATCACCCAGGGTACTACAGAGATGGGCACTCAGAAACGCGTATTTAGGAGACACATTAGATCGAGATAGATGTATTTAACATAAGCAAGGCATCACACTGCTCATAGCTTAATTTCAGCTTGCTTTCCACAAAACCAAACCCTAACAACTACAAAAAGCTTCCATTTTCATCGAGATTGAACAATACTAGCTCTTTTCTTTTGATATTGGTGAATACTGCTCTGATAAGAATCACCCATCTTTGTACCTTTTTCTAGATATGTCAGCAGGACAGCCTTTGGGACACGTTTTCCTTTGCCAGAAAACATTAGCTACAGTCAGAGCCATTGCTTCCCACTTAAATATCTATTATCTATATCTATATCATTTCCTTGGACCAGGACAGTGCAGACTTCTGGAATAGGGATGGCCTTCAAGCTGTTTAAAGCCACCATTGTTCACGATGTAAAGCATATAAGAAAAAAATTGCACAGGGTAACCACCCAGACTTTTCCTGTGTTGCATCTGAAGGATCCCCAAGTCTGACTCTGCTTTGGCAAAGGGACATAAAAATTGGGGTATTTTCATTCACATCTACTCACGCTTTCAGAAGCGGAGAGTATAGAAAGCACTCAAGGATGCTGTGTAGTTTTGTGGTAACCACAGAAAACAACAGAGCTAGTTTTAAACTACAAATATTTCATTCTCCTTTAACCCATAAGGATGGGTCTAGGAAGCAGCAGAACATAACTTCCATTCATGTAATGATATACCATTGGTAAGGTGCAAGGCTCCAGTAAACTGCTTGTGCTGCCTAAAAGAGCTAGATTAGATTTAATCTTTACAGAGTAAGATTAGACTGAGCAGTACCCCTCAGCTTCTTCAAGAGAAATGTTTTGATGGGGAATAATTTTTTTTTTCCCCCCCCAAAGTTTGTAAGTTGAGAGAGGGGTGTAGAAATAGCTGCCCTCCTGCCTGTATCAGTGTGCACTCTGTATTCTGCATTCTTCCATTGGTTCCAGTAGGGCTCCTATTCCCACTAAAATCAAATCATGCAATTCTCTTGGCTAGACTCACAGAAACCCAGAAGCAAAGTATTAATTTTCTGAATCAGAATGAATATACTGCACAATCATTTTCCATGAATTATTTATTTTTAAAACAGAATATGCTAGCAAACCCTTTGGTCCCTGCATTTCCCTTCCCCCAACCCTCTGCAACAAGCTCCCGCAATATGACATACCTAGGTGGGATTAAACAATTTGGCTGTTTACCTGGTCTGCAAACAGTAACAAATTGTACCTAAGCTACTAAAATTCCCCAAATCTGCAATTATACCCAGTGGCGTGAAAACGAACAAGGAACTGTCATGTTGCCTTTTAACAGTGACTTTACATCCCTGGATGCCATGGAGGTACTCGCTAATGCCGGGCAAACCTGAAGGGGTATAAAGCTTTCAGCTACCATAAACACTTCTGAAACAATATGGGAATTTTACAGAGTAAGGGAACCTTTTTTGTTTTGTTAACTTCTTTTAAGATATTTGTAATTAGAGAGCTTCCTACTATTATTTTGGTACTGATCAACTACCACAGTATTGGGAAAATTGAATGAATTGAATGAATTCCCATTAATATAAATTAATAATGAATTCCCATTAATATAAAACCAACTAAAAAAAAAAGTGACAGAAGACTACAAAGATCAGGGAAAATGCTCACTGAGTTACTGTGACCAGATGGCTTTTTTTCCAGTGTCTGAGGCTAGCCAGGGTTCAATATTTTTCTTCCTACAGGAGAAGTTATTTTCATGCACAGGCCCTTCTAGCTCCAGTTCAAAAGTGAGAGTTTGATTTATATCTCAAAACCATCCGCTTCGCCAGGCTTCGATAGCTCTCTCTAATGATATACCAATGATTTCTCAGATAGTTGTCCACAACATTGATGGTGTTTAGTATACGCCTTAATTGCTTCATTTATACATTCAAACGTACAAGCAAGCGCGGCTAATCCAAAGGAATGTCTCTCCATTTTAGCCCTCTTTTTTCATTGTCCCTCATAAACATTAAAAACTGCGAACAAGCTTGTAAGAATGGTTTTCGGCATGAGGAACAGGTGGTGGTAATGTCGGTTAAGTATTCCTGCAGGGGGAAGACTGGAAGCCTGCTATAAATTATGGGGGCATTTCTGCAACTGAAAAACTTGCTTTTCATTGATGAAGCTGTGAGAGCTCTTTGATGACAAAGCCATTGGGGAGCTTCAAATCATATCACATCACTAAGTTTTCTTTCTCCATTTGTCTTGGAAAAACATTATTGCAAGCATATGTGCTTGCACACAGCACTAACAAGTGACGGTGGCCTAGAAAGAATATATATATTTCTGCTTCATCACAAATTCAAACTGAAGAGTCCTATACTTGGATATTTATCCGGATCAAATTCCCCATATATTTATAATGGGGCAAACTCACTTAAATACATCCCATTGAATGTAGGAAGGAAACAAATTAATTCTGCAACTTGAAAAAAACACCTCTTAAATAATCAGTGGGATCATGACTTCTTCCTATGCATCAAAGAGTCACAAACCTATGCTCTAAATGTCTGCAGGACTCAATTCAGCGAGGAAAAGAGAAATTTCTGGGAGTATCCTCCCTAGTTTCTAAATTACGCTATCAAAGTGCTTTTCTAATCTGCAATATTTGTTCCCTACCCTGCAGCTCTTGGAGAGCATCTTCCTTGTAGGAGATCCTCTCTGTGGAGGATCTGAGGTGGACAGACCACCACCTGCCACCCTAGTGAA
>NW_009259044.1:4877773-4905604 GCF_000687185.1 Egretta garzetta | reverse complement strand
CTGCTGATGCATTTTTCTGGGGCAGTACTATCCCTGTGCTCCAATAATCAGTTTTGATAGGAAAATAGAAGTTCACCAAAAAATAAAAATCAGGTTCTTTTCTTTCACCTTTTTTATTCACATGGGTGGCTGTAGGGCACGGTAACACTGTTATAATAGTTTTTTGGTAGTCAATTGTATCTTAATTTCTAATTACTCTCAATACACTCCAGTTCCCAAGATGCAAATCTCAGCCATAAGGAGAGTCCATTTCTGCAGATTTAAACCCAAAACATATCCTCACCAACTTGATTCCCCCAGGAGAACCCGCTGAATACTACTATCACTGACCTTTGTGCCCGGTCTGTTATCTCCTCCTCAAGATCTAGCAGGAGCGCTGCCTGAGCAATCAACTTCTTGCTGCAGGGCAGGGATTTGAGGTGCAGAATGAGCAAGCCAAGGCAAAACTTGCTTCCCATCTCCTCCAGCTCTTGAGTTCCCAGCTGCAGGCCCTGACAGAGAGAGGCAGAACGTTTCAGTGCTGAATATTTCACAGGTACGTGGAGAAGGTAAGGCTTGTTTTGCAGAAGGACAACTCTTAGCGTTCCTCCTTCCGTTCTGAATTAGGGGTTCATTCACATTTGCTGCATACGGAAATTTCCCCTACAGAATCATTTGTAAATCAACTGACAGCAGGTGGTCTACAGAAGCTATTCTAAAATACCCTCTATTTTACAAACAGGGAAACAGAGGCAAATAGTTTAATGGCCTCGAATACATTTACAGGAGGAGTCACTGTAAGAATGAGACTCAGACTTCAGGAGGATCCAATTGTAAATCCACTTTTACAAATCACCAGGTCTTATTTTTTCTTTCTCTCTGTAGACAAGTCATCTCTGTAAGCCATGGGAAAAAAATAGGTCCTAGGATTGTAAAACACAGGACAGTGGCAAAGATAAAAAAGGAAACTAGGGGGGGAAAGAAGGGGGAAGAGATCTTTAACAAGTTATGAATTGTTTTTTAAGAAAATCAATTGCAAAGTAATTGCAAAATAACAAACACCTCTAAGGAATTTCTCAGTCTATTAAAAGCTGATATCTCTCTATCAGAGACAAGCAGAGACAGAGAAGCACAAACAGGGTTTGGATTATCAACATCATCTTTCAAGGGACAACTCCTCTAAGCTTTGGATCCTTGCTTGGAAGACCCCTGATTATGAATAGTTTGTGTTTGTTTTTTCACTAATTAAAAAAATAAAATAAAGATCTATCAAAGAAGGAACATACCAAGGGCCTGCCTCGGAGTAAGACAATATAATCAATGGCAGTTTCAGGCAAGCGGTGAGAGGGCAGGAGACAAACAAAGCTCAAATATACTAAAAAGAAACTAAAAACCTGCAAAATCCCTTATCTTTGGCATTTAGTGACCCCATCACATGTACTCCTTAATGCTATCACATCAGGGGTTGAATCAATTGCTGCCTCTGCCAATACCAGCCCTACACGCTTTCTGCAGCACACAACATCTCTGCAGACAGGAGCTCCAGCTCCATTTCTAAGACTGTTTCCTTAGCAACTCTCAGGAGTCCACGCTCACAGCCCTGGCACCGGCCAGAGGCACGGCGTGAGCTCCATGTCAGTATGGCTTGTACTTGACTCTCTGCTAGGTATTTGCTAGAGGACACCTTATGGGTAACAAAGCCCATACGTGTTCTGCTAATCCACAACAGGAGGCTGAGCTCCGATCTCATGTTGGGGTTTTTTTTCTGTATAAAGTTGTTGCATTTGTAAAGTGCTTTGGGATTCCTTGGGTCTGAGAAGCTCTATAGAACTGAAAGAGATTATTTCCGAGCCAAAACCATGCAGGTGGATGGAAGAAAGAAGAGATTTCTCACAAACTTCTGCAGCTCTCTCGCAAAGCTTTTTGGGGGGATTTTTATTAGAGGACACAAACTACTTGGACAGGATGAAAATCACTACTTCATCTCTAGCAGATCCAGCATATGCAAATATCACCTGGCATTACAAATGCCCTGATAAAAGAATGCCTTTTCCTATAGTAAAGATGTTGTAATTCTGCTTACTTTCTGAGATCCTGTGAGCAAAGCATGATTCTGTAGTTACAATGATGAACATGTACAACACAAAAAATACACAGCTCAAACATATATTGAGTGTCCAGACAACTAGATAAGCACAGGCCCTGCCCAGAAGGGCACACAAACAACCTGAGAAAACATAGCCCCAGCCCCAGTCTATGGACTATGGACCCAGGCAGGGTCTAGGGTCTCTGGAGAACTGACTTCTGCTCTCAGAACAGTTTCTTAAGTATTTGTATCACAGTGGGCAAACCTCTGAAACCATTTCTTCCCTGCATCCTATTCACCTCCACTGCAAGCTTTGCCAAGCAAGATCCAGGTACAATGAAGTTCAGCAGTAATTAATAATAGTAAGAAAACAGAGGGAGAGGCTTATGGGAACCAAGGGTCATTAATGCAAAACTATGAGAGTGCTCAGCAGCTCTGCATAGATTCCTAAATATTTTATTATTTTACTTGAAAAGACTTCAGGTATTTTAGTGTGGCAGAGTTACAATCGGCAGGCAGAAGTGGCGGCATTTCTGAGCAAAAATATGTCATTTCCATAGCAAGAGAGTTATTTTCTCTGGGGCAAAAAATACAAAGAACATCTCGCAGCTTTCCCTAGGGTGTATCTCAGGGTCTTGCTTCCAAGATCAAGGCAACATACTAAATACCTATCAATCCAGGAGATGCGAATAGTGACTGCGCTAAAACTCAGCCTGTGGCTTTACGATTCCCTGGAGCTTTATTCAGGATATGAAGAGGCCTTAAGAAACTATGAGCAGAGAAATAATAATAATAAAACTGTAATATACCTCAGAACCCTCAGTCAGTAATTGTTCATGCACTGAAGTTAGCTGCTGTACGATGGACCCATATTGCTTTGATACCAGACAGCTCAGGAGTAACAGCTGGAAACCTCAGCTAGAAGATTACATGTTAACATACTTTATTCACTTCAAACACAGACTTTTTTTTTTTTTTCTTAACTCAGATAATTCTCTCCCCCTCCTTCCTCCCTCCTCAGCTCTCAGCAGAGGGTGGAGCTGGAGGTGCATAGCATGACTACCATTAAACTGAAGCTGTTGACAAAACTGACGTATCAAACTAACGCCATTGATGGCATCTGCCAGCAATGCCAGGAGCTGGTTTAGTGGTTAATAATCGGTCCCTCTTGCACTGCTAAAAGGAAAGCCTGGTCTCCAGGCATTTCCCTTGTAGCTGTGCAGCACACAGAGTTGTAAAAATTTTGAGATTGGGCTTACAACTCAGTGGTGAAAATATTCTACAAGAAATGCAAGAAAGAGGAAAAGAACAGTAGAAGTGGTGCACCTTGGTTTGATTAATACACTGGTAGGAAGCACACCTCCATGGCAGCAAGGCTATGTTACCTCTACGTGCACAGACAGCATACGGTCCGTTGGCTGCAGCTGCACAGGAGGAAGCAGCTTGGCCTGACAGCACCCCCCCTGCAGTGTCCTGCCAGTCCGGATTCTCAGTGACCCCATCTTTCTCTTTAGTACAAGGCTTTACAGCTCTGTCTTCCTTTGGACACGCCTGTGTGAGCAGTGGAGCATGGTGCAAAGTCTTCCAAGCCAGCAGAACCTAAGCTAACTCTAGAGCAGGAAAAAGTATCTCTGCACCAGAAAGCTGCAGACAAGCTCATCAATCCTGATTAGTCCAGCCTCAGAAACACGCTAACAAAGCTATCCTACTTCAATCACCGGCTCACGTCACATAGTTTCTGCTCTCTGTTACATGAAAATACCAGTCCGGACCAGCATCAGCTTGATGCATGTTGCTCCACTGCCTAATACAAACAGGTTCATCAGCCCCATGGTCCCAGTCATGCAGTCTTTTGCAGGAATCATGTTAAGGGATAGCAGGCTAATTGTTTCCTGGCTATTATAGAGAATAACGGAGGTCAAGAACTTTTCCTAATCCCCTTTTCGCATTTTCATACTCCTACAGACAGCATGGGAGGAGGTGATGCCAAATTACAGTCCAAGTTGTGGATGCACTTATTTTTCATGGGAAGAAACAAATTCCAGAGATAGGTGACGTGGCTGATGAGATGAATGAAACAGATACTTAGTCTATTAACTGTTGGTCTAGTTGGACCAATTAATTTCTTGCCTTTTCTGGCAAAACTGTTGCTAGCATAACAGCTGGGGCAGTAGGATGCTCACCTGCATCTCTTAGTTGACATTGTCATAGACTGAGGAGCAGGAAAAAAAGCTATTCCTTGACTTATCATTTGGCCAGGACATTGTCAATACAATTTTTCCTAAACAAAATTGATGAAGTCATACTGGAAAAAACAGTCCATTCATACTCAGCCCTGATGCATCAAATAAACATCCACAACTAAACATTTCCAATCTCTCTCAACTTGCCCTCAAAATGCTTCACAGGCTTAATGACAGAGCAAGGGGAAAACTTTGTTATTCATTACTCATATGCCTGAAACACTCCTGCAGCCAAAGGCAGCAACAGTTTCATAACATGGATATTGTTGAAGAAGGTGGAAGGACTCCAGAAGTTAAATTAGAAATTTCTTCACAAGGCTAACTAGAGCTACAATAAAATTAGAGTTAGAAGATACTAATAAACACAAGTAGACAGAAGATTCTCAGAGGGATCAATTGTTTCCCGTGCTCACAGAAAAGGGATCTTTAGCACGCGGCATGGCCGCTTCAGTGGCCTCTCCCACTTTTGGTCACTGTTCAGTCCTTGGGGCAATAGCTTTTCCCTGCAAACTCACTTCCAGTCAATACATACACATACACACTTAGTGAATATTTCTGCATCTCAATAGCTTTACACATGCACAATGGTTATGCCCTAAGGCTGAGTATAAATAAATTGACAGTCTGGTTTCTCACTAATTCCACCAGTGAGCTCTCCCTCAGAATACTAATAGAAACCATTTGGAGGCTCTAAAGGATAAACCAGAGAGCTGAATGAAACATTTGGTGCCTGGTGTCTGCAGCCAAAATTTTAGCTTGGGCCAGCCCTGAAGGATACTGACTTTTCAACCCCTGTGAATGAAAGTATGCAGACCCATGCTGGGAAACTGGCTATTTAGACAACTGGGACAGTAGGGAATAAGCCATGTTTTCTCATGCGCCAGAGATCCCTAAACAGCAGGTATGGCACACAACACGGATAAAGTGGAGGGGATTGGGATGGGAATTTGGGCCAAAAGAGGATTAAGCAAGCAGAAAAGGTTGAAGATGCAAGAAAAAAATAGGCTAGCAGGAATTTCTGGAAAGAAAGATGAGAGGGGCTGGAGTTAGAGACAGAAGATAAAAGAACGAGAGAGATAAAAGGATGAGAAAGAAGGAGGGGTTGTTGAGGTCAATGGATGCTGATACAGCGGAATGATAACAAGAAGACAGCTAATGGAAACCTCTACCCCCTTCTCACCCTTGGAGAGGTGTGCCTCGCTCTGAACGCCTGTCCTCATTACATCTGGTACTTTGGCCACATGGAGAGGAAACAAGGCCTGGCTTGCTTTGAATCTCCTCACAAAACTTCTGCTGAACTCAGCTGGTGTTTTGGCTGAACAAACTTCTTGGGTACAGAAGCAAAGAAGTAGTTATTGTTTTAATCATTCAAATGGAGTCTTTCCCTGGTTAAAGATATGTGCGTTACAGGCGGCAACACTGTTCAAGGAATGGAGTGAATAGGAAGATTAAACACCTTCTCCCTCCAATCTGCTGGAGAAAGAGTCCTGAACAACTTGTTCATAGGAGAACTGGGGGTTTAGCAAACAAAAACCTGGGGCCAAGTTCTCCAGCAAAACAATTCTTTAGATTATGAATTCTCCAGGTCTACTCTGTGATAGTTTTCCTCCTTTCCGCTGTGCTGACATTCTCATTTCTCCACCTTCCCCTCACAGTACTTAAACAGCTGTCTCCCTGTCCTTTCCTTCCACCCTTCTCTCCCTCCCCAACCTCTCCTTCTCTGCTCCTCCCTCAGCATCCTTTTTCCCTTCCTCAATCATTTCCCATGAGTGACTCCATCTTCAATACATGGCTACCTCATCATGTGTTGGAAGAGCCAAAAAAAATTATAGTAGTGTTGCATTTGCCAATCTCAGCTAGCTACTTTACTTGGCCACTCTATTCCACACACTGCTACCTCATGTTTTATGTCAACAAATTGCAAACTATCCAGGATGGGGACAGAGGTGGCTTTAACTTCCCACCTCCCTAAAAACTGCACACAAAGGTGCTAGTTGGGTAGGAAATGCTTCCATGCCCATTGGATGCCGTTATATCTGGTTCTGCGTTGCTGTACAAGATTGCAGGTGGAACAGAAAGTCCAGCTTTGCCAGACTCCTGCTTGAATAGCACATGGACAGACTATACTTTTTTTGTTTTCTGTATGTGGGCCATAATTGCGAAGGGTGGTCATGTCAGGAACAAAAGATGAACAGAAAGAGAAAGAGAAATGAGGATACTTTCCCCCTACTCTATTCTTTGCAGAGTTCTTTCTTTCCAATGAAGTTGAGCAGTACATTGGTTTTCTGTCTCATTCATTACCATGTGACACACTAGGGACCTACTTTTAGGTTCATGATGGACCCGGACTAGCATCAATAGATTATCCCTCTCTTTGCAGGCACTGAGCAATCTTTCACCTCATCCCAGTGTCTCTTCAGGCAGAACTGAAGAGGCCGAGTGAATGATATGCCAGGCCAGAACTGAGCGCTTTGGAGGAGTCTGCGTTGTTTCACAGTGATGGGGTCAGGAGTCTCTCAAGTTCCAATCTATGGACTGCAGGCAGTTCTGGAGGGGGGGGGGCGGGGCGGGACACAAGCCTGCCTGCACCTTCCAGTGAAGAGCAGCCTTGGAAGTGAAAATCCAGAGGGCAAGCCTTTCATTGTAGAGCTAACAAAAATAATGGGCAATGTTTTGGTTGTTATTTGGGGTTTTTGTTTTGGAGGAGTGGGTTGGTTTTTTCATTAAAAACAAATCAAAACAGAAAAAAACCCCAACACGCTAATTGCTAAAGGAAAACAAATGCTGCTCCAGGATACTTAAGCCTCCTACCTGGCAGACAGGGAACAGAACTAGCTAACTGTTCAAAGTCACGTAGGGATTCTGGGTCAATGAGAAGAAAGAAAGCTACCTTACATTGTCGACAGAGTGCTTTATTCAAGAAAGCACCTTTCTTCTCCATGCTCCCAGTATTCGCAACAGGTTAACTGGTATCACCCCATCTGACGGTGCCTTGAAAATTCATCAGTAGTCTATCCCTGACTTTCACAAACATACTTTTTCCTGCTATCTGAACACTGTGGAACCTGGAACAAGTTGCAGACAGGCTATAGCCTGAGGTATCTGAAGATTAGGTGTGAGGTGGAGCTCCCAGTATGTCTGAGAATCTGTGTCAAATGAATTAATGCTTAAAAGCAGTCTGGGAAAGCAAGAAGCTGAAATATTGCAAGTCCTAAATTGGCAGCCTAATCCCTGGATCACTTTTCCTCCCTCTCTACTTCCACTTAAAAGTTTGCCTGTATAAATAACTTCAGTGTACAGAAAAGTGACCAGACTCTCAGCCCACCCAAGCCTTATTTTCAGCTATGAATTTACCCACTTTGGCCATATTTCACCATAGTAGTAAAATAATTTTCTAATCCTGGCTGGTGACTGCCACACACCTTGGAACAAAAGGATTTATGATACTTACAGTTTTATTCTGGCTAATGTAAATGCAGATGCTACTCAAAGCGTCTAATCTGCTTTAAAAATTCTTAATAAGGTATTTGTCTTCATAATGCCATCCATGCTATGGGGATCCCCAGGTTAATTATATGTTACATTAAGAATCAATAGTTCCATCCTGATTTCATGAAATGGCCTTATATTCTTGTATTATACTACACACCTTGTTATTTTGCTGTGTGGCTTTAAAGTATTTAAAGTAACAACGCTGGGAACTTCCAAAGCAGTTTGTATCTTAAACCTCACTGTGCTATAAACTGCAATGGAGGAAACCTTACAGCCTTTCCCTCTCAACCCAATAAAATACCTGCTATTCTTCCCATCACAGAGGTGATGAAAATAGGTGTTGACCAAAATGACACATCAAGGCTAGTGTGCTTTTACTCCCCATCCAAAATGAGACCCGAGGATCATGGCACCTCTCACCATTGCACCCACGTAGATATCGAGGCACTAGAGTAGATTTAGCGAGAAGCCAACACAGCGTGACCCAAACGTCGCCTCCGTTGCTCCAGCCTGATAAGACTCTGCCCCACATTATCTCTGTCACCCTGCTCCCACGCCAGCACCTTTCGGAGACAAGAAGACCAGGGAAAGTGTGCCTGGGCCTGGCAGCAATGTGTTATGTAGAGGAGAAACGAACGGGGTGGCGAGCCGGGTTCCTGCTGTGCTGCCACCAAACATCCACGCCACTGCGAAGCCTCTCCCCAACGCAGCGCTCAGCGTTACCTCTGCACGCTGCCGCGCTCTCCGCACCGCTTTATTCCTTCCCTTCAGAACTCAATAGCTCCAGGATCCCTAATGCTTTCCCCGTACTGAAGCTGCCTTCCAGGCCACTAAACACTTTCATTTGCTCCCTCTAGCCCCTCTTTATCACGGCTTTGTCTCTTACAAAAGAAATGACCCAGAACAAACACAGTACTCCACAGGAGGTATTAGCATTCACGTCTATAGGGATATTATAACATCTTCCAAGTCTACCTCTTTCTTCACACATGCAGGCATCTTATTCACTTTTTTCTTTATTGCCGCTGCTGCACATGGCACAGACATCTTTATCAAGCTGTCTTTATAATAGCTACTTATGTTTTCCTGAATGGTTAGAGCTAATTCAGAGCCCAACCATGTGTCTGAAAGCTTTAAACTATTCCTTCAAACATGCTTTACCCTGCCACTGCCTATGTTTCATCTTCCCTTCTAGTACTCGCAATCTTTCAGTCCTCCTTCCTACTGCATAATTTGTATCAGCTGCAAAGAGTAAATCTCATTATATTACTATTTTTCTTTCCTTCCAGAGATTAAAATTATAAATATTGACCAGCACCAATTCACAAAGTGCTAGCTGGAGTCGGCCTACTATCCATTTCTTTCCATCCCAAGGATGCCTTATACACCCCTCCTATTTTTTCCAGCCTTTTAACTAGGTTTTGACTATACAAACAATCCTTTTGTGGCTCACTCCATAGCTCCCAAAACTTCTTGATGCTTTTTTTTGTAGAAAGCTCTCTTTTTATCAGCTCTGACTCATCTGGGATGCCCAGCAATCCAATCTGCATGAAAATTAGTCTTGGTTCACCCTTGAAAGCCATAGGCGACACTTTATATACCATTTCTCCTTCATCCTCCAATCCCCATACCTCTTTTAAAGAAAAATTCACCATATTATCAAGGCTCTATTAACACCCTCAGTCATTGTGTTTCCTCACCCCTGTCTCACTCCAGTGCTTGTGGTTCTGTTATTGGTGGTTCTCTCATCCCGTGGAGTAAGTTTTTAAACACAAGGAATCATAATTAGCACCTTGTTAAACATGTTTTAGACAGTCTGCTCTCTAGTCTGCTTGCCATTTTTAATGATTTCTTTTTAGTAGTTCAAATCCTCTGCTCCTCAGTTTCGTTACAACTCCTACAGGAACAAAACCTGGGCTTCATCTGATCCTGTGAGTTACAACCTTAGCCAAATATAAAATAACACAGCAGACAGCATGCAAGCACTGTGCATAAACCAGCCAGCATGGTCCCACAGCATCCCGCTCTGTTCCCATCCTGGCTGCCTACCAGCTCTGCCAATGTACTTGTGGCTCCTGGGCAGCACAAATAGCTCCAGAATGCATCCAAATCTCAGCCTACACAATCTCTTATTATTCCAGTCATGAGGGTCCCATGTTTTCTTCCAGACCCTTTTTGCTCATGCCTTGAAGCATACTTCTTTTTTCCAGATCTAAACCTGCTCTCCACAAAATCACTCATTTCCTCTGAGACCTTCTGCCAATGGCCTCAGAGCAGAGCTTCCACCTGGTGGTGGTTTTCCTTCCCGGACCATGTCACATGCCACGAGCCAGCTTCCATAGTGGAATAATTACGTGCACATGTTCAGAAGAGACTATCCTGAGACCTTCTGTGTGTTGGTCTCCTTAAAAACCTACTTGAAATGGGTCCTGACACAGAGATCCACAGGTGAGAGGTAAGGACACAGAGCTGTCTGCAGCACCTTCCTTTCTCACTTTAATTTTCATTACTCTAACCTTTCAGGCCCTGTATGTCCGTCCCCTTGTGCAGATACAACTCAAGAGCTACCTGAGACTTTTTTCCTAAATTATAAATGACTCCCCCCAGGCTAATTTCTTTTTTTCATATCACAAATTCTCTTTGGTCATCTTCAGCAAACACCATCAAAGCTGACCCCCCCACACACACACACCTATCACTCCCTACAACCTCAGGATCAGTGACAGGAAGCAACAAGGGTTCTACAATTTATTGTACTAGCACTTCTGAAACAACAAAGGAGTCATTGATTTTCCAAGCACATGGGAAAGCACAAAAAGCATCTATGCCCAGCTCGGATCAGAGAGGACAGAGACACTGCATAGGAGAGGGCTTCCCCCAGCCTGGCCACTGCTCCCTTTGAAGCTGAAGGATGGGGGTACAAGCAAGGAGCTTGTTGGCTGTTTTCTTATAGGTGTCAGCATAATCATTCTGACACAGGACCCTTCTTGCTGCTTATCATATTTAACAGAAAAATGGGCAATAACAGTGAAAATCTGACCATTTCTTTTTTCTCTTTCGAGTACTCTGTACTAGCCACCTAGAGAATGGCTGATAACACCGAGGGTAATTCAGGCAAAAGTACCGCAGGTCCCTCTTTGATGTCTGCTCTGATTTAATACAGGTTCATGTAACAAACGCGTAATACAATAATACCATATCAAGAATTAAAGAATAGATGAGAAAGCTGGGTCGAAGGGAGATTTTACCAGATGGCCCAAGGGCAAGTCACTGATCATTTTATTAAGAGGCTGGGTTAGAAGGGACATCCCAAGATGAGTCCTGGGAACATGGACTCTGCAGTCAGAAATCAAACATCAGGAAAGTTCTTTCAGGTGAAACAGCTGCCATCAACTGCTAACCAGGGTTTACAGGTCTGCAGAGTCCAAAGGCTCATTTTATCGCCAGCTCACATGTCCAGCGGTATGAAGTAAACTCACAGACACAAAGATGGCCGACAGATACTTTTACCTTCATCTTGGCTGGCAAAATTATTATTAAAAGGAAAACAGAAAGGGAGATCAAAGCTTGTCCATGAGGAACTGACCAGCAGCACGTGCAGATGACCTTAGACATTTGGCCTTATTTATCAAGGAACATCATTTAGACCTGGCAGTTGGATGCAAACTTCTGCAAACCACCTATAAGCCTTTTCCCCTATATAATGCCACCAGCACAGGCTCAGTTTAACATCTCCACTTACTGTGCTTTTGGAGAGAAAGAGAAAAAGAAATCAGGTCTTTGAAGACTGTAAGGAACAGACTGAAGAAAGCGAGACAAGATCAGAGAGACAGAGCTGGGGTGAGGGGGAGGCAGCTATCGCTAGCAAGTGGGATAACTGATGTGACTCACACAAAAGCAGCTTACATTTCCCCTCATTCTGCCGTGGATATTTCCACGTTGGCTTTTTCAGAGACTGATACCAGCAGGAAGCAAATGCATAGCAGCTGATAAATGCCTCACCTCCTAGAGCATCAGGTGAGGAGCATACAGGCCTTGTAAAAATAAACTACAAGTCTCTGAGTCTTTGAAAGCCTACTGACCATTCACAGCAAAGCAGGCAAACCTGTATCATCAGAGAAGATGCTGACTCCAGATTACAGGCTTTCAGGATTTCTCATCTTGCAGCCCTACTACCTGAGAAAATTTGCATAAGAACAAGCTGCCTTTTTCTTCAGAGTTTTTTTTCAATCTGCTTTTATGATTTCCACTGAAAATGATAATCCTCGGTTTGTGACACTGCAATCATTTCTACTACAATCAAGTGTTTTGTCCAAAAGGAGGATTACAGCTTCAGTTTGGGGAAGTATATGGACTTTTGGAGGAATAAAGCAGCCAGTTTCCAAGCAAATGACCTTGGTAATAGAGAACAAAAGAAGAGAAAGATATAAAAGCAACACTACATATGATCAGATCTGCCACTTCCAAGAGGCACTTGATGCCCTTAAAGTTCATAAAACCTGATGTTTCCTAGAGATGTTTGTATAATGGAGTTGAAAAAAACCCAGAAAGAGACATTTCTATTTTGTGCCCCTTCAAAATTCACTCAGATCTAGCAATGTTTCATAACTAAATATCAGACACATGTATATAGAAAACATACTGCAGTGCAAAACTCCACCCTTATAGCAGTGTTCTGTGAGGAGGAGGACATCTTCTAGCACTGGCCTTGCACTTTTCCATAGAAAAAAGCCACAGGAAAGCAGTATCAAACACAACTCTCCTCTTCAGTCAATTCCATACATTGTTTTCCTAGTAATTCAAGTAATCATACAGGACTCCTCAAATCCCTAATCAAGAGATAAGTTCATTTTAGTATCCAGTGAAGAGTCTTTTAACTGGCCAAGGGACTATTCTGCAAAGCCCTCAGACAAGACAGGGCAAAGGATGCCAAGAGGGGAGCAAGGCATAGGGCTAGTTGAGGGGAGGGGATATGGTGAGAAGTAACATTTTCCACCTAGGTCTTTTCATTAGTTCTCTAAAAGCTAATTCACAGAAAAATGAACAAAACAAGTCATGAGGTCAAATTATATTTGCTGAAGAGGATTTAGAGAGATTAGTGTATTAATTAATCAAGACAACGATATCAGCAAGGGCCTGACCTTTATTCCTGCCCTAGTAACAGCTTTGTCCCTGGTGACTTTTGGCTTGCATGCTAAAGCCATTTAGATACATCCCTCAATTAATCGCAGGATACCCTCTGGGAGATAGGAGAGCAGTACTGCAAGCAGGGATGCTGAATCAGGGGAGGAGCGACCTAGTCAAAGGCACCTCGCCAAGGGCATTGGCAGAGCTAGGGAGAGAGCCCACAATTCTCTTTGCCCCTCACACTTCACCTCTCGCTGCTGGGAACAAAACTGTTTGAAGCTATTAATCTGGAATTCTGCCATACTTTTTTTTTTTTTTTTTTTAAACCAGAGACTAACAAGAAATAAAGATGAAGTTTCAAAAAAAACCCCACTCCAAAATCAAAGAATCTGTTTTAAAGAGAACTTACATCTTTTTGTAAATAGAACAATAGCAACACATGAAACTTACTCAGACAAAATGACAAATACCTGCTGCACGCAGAACAGTAGTCAGATCTTCAGTTACTCCCTGCTTTTCCCCTTTCTCCTTGGGGGAGTCCTTCCCTCAGGCAGATGAGCTGCCCATCCCTATCCTCTAGGGAGCCTGGATTCCTCTACTCAATGTCCATCAAAAAACAGGTTCACTTTCAGCTTCTGGAGTACCAGCCCAAGGACAGACAGGTCCAGCAAGCCTCTGAACACCGCTGTCACTTAAAGAATCTCAAAGCTCTGTAGGTGCAGCTGGACAGCAGAATACAAGGTGGATAGGGAGCTCCTGCGGTCCCCACCAGCAGGTACAGACTGGGGTGGAATCTGGACAGGCTCAGGATGATGACATACAAACACAGACCTTCAGGCGATAGGAGGACTAAAAAGCCAACGTGAATTCAGGAGAGAGGGGCGATGCTCAAGGATGGCAGCAGATAGAAGCAGAGATCTTCCATTGTTGCTTCCATCAGAATAGCTGTTACAGCAACTAGGAACCTGAATCTGGTTTTGCCTCCCAAGCAAAAGCAACAAACACATCTGCTCACCAATCTTGCCCACAGGCCCCGTCAGTCCGGACTCCAACTCATGGACTGACTTCTTGGCTTCACCTTGGACCTGCCTTGTCACTACAGACCTACGAGGGGATTGCTAGGCTGTGTCTGACCCTGGTAACCATCGCTGGACCTGATCCCGATTCACTGACTTGCGTTCCTGGCTTGACCTTGGACCTGCTTCATCACCATGGACTTGCCTGGTGACCTGGGCTCTTGGTTGAACCTGACTATCCTTCATAGGCCTGGCCTGCTCACCTCTCTTAGCAGCAGTGGGATGGGGCCTTGGCTGGCAAGGAGACACATCTGGTATTTCTATCTCCCTATTGCTACCACTGGCCTTAATTCTTTTCTCAGAACAGGCGCTCCAAACCGTGCATCACATCCCCAGATGAACAGTAGTATAGAAATTGTAGTGTGGACAAAATAAATTGATCCCTCAACCTGTTTGTCTATCACTAGCTGAGCTGAACCTGCCTCTCCCTTCCACTTCAGCTCTACAGTCCTTCACATTCAGTCCTGATGTTGGGGAATCTCGGGACAAGAAGGGCCATGATGTTGATGGAGGCTGGACTGGCACACACTCTTCTTTCTCCCACACTCCTCTATATAGAGGTTACAAAATCCTAAACCACAGCTAGATTAAGACCAACTTCATTGCATTACATTACACTCACTTGTCTAGCACCTTTCTGTCCATAAGTAACTAACACATATCACCTCTCAACCATCATATTTGAATTTGGTCAAAAAGCTTTCCAGAACAAATACACCTTTTAACCTTAGGTGCCAAATTAACTTTTGTAAAGCCAGAGTTACCTCATGTTAGAATCCAGCTACAAAAATAGATTTCTTTTCCTCTTCCCTCGCTATTGTTGGCAAACATTAGTTCCAGTGAGAGAAGCTATTTCAGGACTTTTATTGGCAAGCCTTATGTTCAGAGACTAAAGAAAGGAACTGGCTGACAGTGGAAAAAACGTTAGACATGACTTTCAAGAAATGCCAGTTTCTGCCAAGCTCTTATGCACGTTTCTCTGGAAAAAACCCTGCACCCCAAAGGCTTTATTAACTGCTACTAGTAGAGGTCACATCCGTGAGGGTCCATGAGAGAAAAAGGCACGTATGGAAAGTTCTCTGTCTCAGACTGACAATCAGCTGCATGCATGGTCACTGCCATAGATGTCCTTTTATACTCATTTCATTTACGTCTCTCCTTTCATGGAGGAAAATCCCCTGCCTTGTAGTACAAAATGACTGCTACACATGATGGAGGCAGCGCTTCTAGCAGATTTTTGTACATCACGTTATCTCCTGCTTGGGCCAATGTGCACTCATCAGACACGCTCATACCTCTGTGCATACACACACGTGATCACGGATGCACAGGGACACACGCCTAAGGCACAGGTACCATGACAAACAGCACCCACTACTCATAAGGACACAATCTAAGGCACAGGTACCATGACAAACAGCACCCACTCATAAGGACACAATTAAAATATGTTCAGACACACCAGTGTGCATTTGCAAACTTGAAGGTCTGAGAGAGCATGTTTTTAACTAGTTCACACGCTCACATGCATGTACCCACATTCAATCGTAGCTTTGCACTTGCAAACATTCACGGCACATAAACACTCCACCAGTACAAACACTCACCTAATGGGGACTCAGGAAAGTACAGGCAGGTAGCTAAATGGAAACACAAAGAGATTCATATCTGTTTCTCTTGTAAATTGTGCACACTGTCTTATTAGCACCATGCTAATAATTTCTAGTAATTAGCGTTACAATAGGAAAACACAAGAATGCAGATCTTGGTCCTTCACAAATAAATTAATTACACCCAGCAATACCTGTCACCCCCATTAAATGCAAAGGGATAGCACAGAATTGTTTTTCTATTTCCCAGACATTTGCTTCAGTGAAACAGGGATTTATTCATCAACGAGCTAGGAAACAACACAATAAAAATGACTAAATGGAAACATAAAAATTAAGCCCTTTTACACAGAGTCAAGCTGAGCAGTACTATTACCCAGACGCTTCCAGACTCCTAACAAAAATCAAAAATGATTGGCAAATGATTTGGGAAAGATAGACCCTGTTCTTTTTCACTTCTTCGTATATGAACACAGTACATTTGTCAGCAAGCAACAGATTATGCAGGCTATCGTCATGCATAACCATAAAACTGTGCTATGCTTTCTGTGACTCAGTGATACCAACAGTGCCTTGCGCTCACGCCCCTCCACCCTGCAGCCTCTGCCATTCTAGATTCAGACTGGAAAATGCAACAGGTCCCACCTTCAGCAGGCCCAGCTCCACCACTTAATGAATTTCCCCCTACAGACCCCTAAAGCCACGCCAAAGCCCCTTAGTCTGGTGTCAGTCTTAAGCCAAGGAACGGAAATACAAATATTCAGCTACTGAAAACATTCAATTCCACCTGTGGTTGAACATCTCCTCCCCTTTTGTTCTGTCCAACTCTGCAGCCTCTATTCGGCATCCAAAACCCAAGAAGGACGACGTGCAATGAGTAAAGACAAAGTCTTAATTCAGACCCTACAGGTTCTCTTACCAGGTCTGTAAGAGCCCATCCATTCACAGAGGCAAAACGTTCACTCAGAGGCAAACAGTAAGCTTGCAGAGGCAAGTTACAGGAGTTATATGTGGAGTTATCCTCTCCATGTACACTACTGCTGATTTTCCCTCCAAATGGAAAGCAAATTCCATACAATCTCATAGACTGAGTTCTCTATAGATAACAAGTAATTTTGTGCTGTTGCACAGAAAAGTGCCATGTTCCATGGAGAAAAAAAGATCTCAAGGCTTTGGGTTTTTTCTCCCCCCCCTCCCCCCCCGCCCCTTTCCTTTTAAATGCAAGCACATATACATAAATGAGATGTATTTTGGGGTTATGCCAAGCCTCTGTAGCATTAACACAGAAATATTATGGTTAAAACACTTCTGATTGACTTGGGAGTGTTCTGGCTGTCTCAAAGAGAAGGCCTGCAATTACTGATTCTGCCTTTTTGGAAGTTCTTTCAGTTTAGATTCTGAATGAGGAGTTATGGGATCTCACATTTAATTCAGTTTATCATATCTGTACACTCTCAAGTGAAATCAGCGGAACTGACTGAAAAGAGTAGGGTACTTTATGAAGCACCTTGGAGACTGAAGTATCTGTTATTCAATGTTCATGAAATAAGCCCCTCTCTAAAATTTTACCTTCCCTTATTTCAAGCAGCCAGGATCTCCAGCAATGCCAGCCTGACCTGAAATGCCATCTGGACTGTACTTATGTATTCTGAGCAGGCCTAGAAAAGCCATATGCTTCTCATTTTTGGGATATATGAGCAAATAACAAGCCAAATCTGTACCACAGTGAGTTTGATCAGGCTGTCCTTCTTTTACAAATTCAGGTGAAAAGGTTCTTAGATCTACCTGAGCTTTTTCTCTCCCAGAGAGCATCACAAAAGATTATTCCAAAGAGCCATAGAAAATACTGATCAGATTTCTCCTCCTTTCTGGCAATGAACTCATGGAAGATATCATTCATGCTACACCAGTCAACAGTGGGCACTAAAAAATGTTAGCCAAATACCCCGATATCAAGCGTCTGCCCTTGTAATTAGTATCAAAGGCATGAATAACAAGTCACCATTTACACATCTAAGAGATACTGAGTATCTTTGAACCAACAGGTTGAGGGTACTTAAATGGGATCTAACTCCACACCGCCATCTAAAATGGTCCTGCTTTGTCCTATCCTCTGCCACAGAATCCACCCGTGTTGTTTTAATTCCCAAAATGCCTATGCTGAGAAGGACATTTCTAAAGAGCTGTAGAAGACCCTACAGAAAGGGCAAAAAAAGCCAAGGAACATCGAGTGTGTTCCTTTCAACCTTTTTCTACCATGCAGCAGGTAACATCATCTTAAAGAAACAGCACTGACAGGCATTGCCTGTGCTGGTTTGCTTCCCACCACCTTGGCACCCCTCACATCAGTCAGGTGTCACAGAACTGGACTGCACAGTGTGAGGAGGCTGCTCTGCCCTTCTGCTCCAAACTCAGCTGGAAGAAGGGATTGACAGGGCCTCAGAAGGCACCACAGAACCACAGGACAGCGACACACGAGCAAATGCCAGTGTTGAGTGTGCTGTCCTTCAGCAGGCTTAACTGCAATCCTGTGCACCGCACCTCCACCCCAATTAGTTACAAATGTAAAGGAACTGAAAGATAATAGCTTTGCATTTACTGAAAGGTCACCAAGGAAGTGCGCTTTTTTCCTGTGAACAGAGATATCAGCAGCTAATGAAATCTGAACCCCATCATTGCTGTCTGCATTTTCTTCCTAGTCTTCATTTCGAAATGAGCTCCCATTCCCCTTCACAGGCTACTACAGCCTCCCACGTGTGCTATGCAAGAAAGATTTAGCAGGAAGGCTGAGGGTTATGCATCTCTGCCTTCTCCCTGTCCTACCAGCACTAGTAACCATGACGGCATCACACGATAGCAGAAAGCCGCACAGCCTATCATCATTTTAGCTGCACCTAGCCTGATATAGACCCACTGGTAGCCTCATGTACTATTACACATATATAGACAAGATACGTACACCCATATTTCAAGCAGTAAACACTGATGCCGATTACATACATTTCGTATTCTGCCTATAAGCAGAGATAAACGCACGCTCACACACATACATACACCCTCATGCACAATTTCTTCCAGCTATAATGTACAAACACACTCTCTAGCATGCATACAAGCACACAGCTAGCTACAGCGTATACAAATCCTCTTAAAAAGCATCATCGTGTACATCCTATAACTCACCAGTGCTAACACACCATTACAAACTTGCATGCTCACGCCTGTACTCAAACACACGCCCTTCCTGACCCCCACCTCTAGGATCGCAAGCAGCCTGCGAATCAATAACCACTTACACCCCTTCAATCCAACACTGTCAACTTTATTCTCCCCTGTTTACAGTGATGGACAAGCAGACTAAAGATACAGGCCATCAGTATGCAGAGGAGAGGTGGGTGCCGTGTCAACATAAGAAGCAGGCAGGCGCTGCTGAATCTGGCAGAGGCTGTTCCTGCCTCCTGCAACCAACTGAGCAGAGCCCGCCACTGTCCCAGAAACCTTCTGCTTTATTCCCAGGACATCAGTGCAACCAGACAGACCAGAACAGGGCAATAATCACAGGCCATTTTCCTGAAATAATGTAATTGTACATAGGAAGATTCAGAAAGAATCTAATTCTTATCTGTTTCCAAAGTCTAAGCAATAATCTTGTCTGCATGAAGATGCGCTACGTAATCAGTATCATGCCAAAACAACTTGATACCATATCCTGCAGAGGAGACTGCATGAAACTATGCTTCAGGCACAGCAGGCCACTTTTAAAATTGTCAGGGTGCTTTGCTGCCCTTTTGAAGTGAACGACCATGCAAATTCAGTGCACCTGAGAGCGGTCAATACCTCTACCAATGATTTCGACCAACTTTGCAACATCCAGGATAACCAAAAAGCTGTCAGTATTCCCAAATCTGACATGAGCTCTAATAGTGTATCTTTGTCACAGCCCACAGCCTCACCTGCACAACCAGCATCTGAAGATCCCAGAGCTACTCAATCTCAGCCCGCCACACAGACTCATTCTCACAGTGTCTGTGTTCAGAGATCTCACTTCTGCATTAGGAACAAATCCTATTATATCAGGCCTGAATCTCTCCTGGGCAGAGACCGGCATTAATATAAATATAATTATGGTTGTTTAATAAATGTATGATGTCTGCCGATCTATCTCGTTAAATTAACCACAGGAGTGAATTTTGCATTAGCCATGACAAGGCCCATTTTCAATGCTGACATTTAATACAAGGCCCCAGTACAAATCATACTTCAGGGTACACAAATGAAAGGATTTGGTGAGTATCTGTGAGGACTGAGTACACGAAACGATAGAAGCAGTTTTGGAGGCTTGCTGCAGGTATCCAGTCTGTGCAACACATTTACCTAGAGATGATCAATCAGAAAATTCAAGTCATTTCAGTGTATGTGGGGGTTAGTGGGGTTGTGCTTGACCCAGAAAAACTTCAACGCTTTGACCCATGGAAGCCCTTCCAATCACTAAACATACTGGCTTGATCAGAAAAGTGACCTTTCTGTCGCTCTTTCGGAGTCAGCCTGAGCTCTGCTTTCAGATCCCATTTATTTCATTCTCCCTCACTGGAAAAGACAAAGGGGTTGCTCTTAAAAGGTCGTTGCAAAATTGGTGTCCAGCTGCCTACTGCAAAATCCCGATGGGCTATCAGACTGCAGGGAACACAGAGCCCATCACATAGCACATTCACTGCTTTCATTTTTGGTGGAAAGGTTCCTTCTAGGAGCGTAGGCTACAGTGTTTACTTCAGGTGCCTGTTCGCCTGGGTGCAGGATACCTGAAGGTTGTGAGCAAGGTACCAAATTACTCAGGATTGTTTATGGTGTATTATAGGGTTGTCTCCCTTCTTCCCCATCATTTCCAAGCAGTGAGGCATATATGCTCTGGGCCATCATGACATGGTTATATAGCCCTTCTCCTTAGCCAGATCCAAGCCTATTACTTCTCAAGGCTAGTAAGAAAAATACAAGGAAGGCAATAAAAATGGTATATGGTAAATGAAGGTACAATATAATGGAAAAAGAGCATGACGAATACCTTCAGAGGTGCTAGATTCGTCCTCCACTGTTTTCATGTAGAGTTAGTATTTCAAACCAAATACTCATCTCACTCAACTTTCAATTATCTTGGAAGATAAAATAATCTTATAAACTATCAGCTTCCCCTCCAAATCAGAACAAGTCTCTGCACTTGCGACAGATTTTAAAGGAATGACAAAAAAAAAGTACCTTCCACCAAGATGCAAACTGCTCTTTCTGATCCTGTAGCAAAATCAAAACCATGTATCTATTTTAAACTATATTATATGAAATAAATAGGTGATCTCCAGCAGAAATAAGCTACCATAAAACAGACAAAATTTCTGGATTTTTTTAGCCCTGGCTGCACATAGCTGTACTTCTCTCTCAAACTAATTTAAATATCTTCCTCAAACTCATTAAAAATTATCTTTCTCATTGCTGTTTTGTATGAATCTCTGATTTAATTTTCTTGTTGAGTTCAGTCATTATTTCCAGCACACCCAAAGGAAACTTTCTGCTTTATTCCAAAAGCTGAGAAGAGGTGGGACACAGTGAGAAATTTAGTTAGAAATGTTTTCAGAAAACTTGGGGTTTTTTTTAATCCAAGACAAAACTTCTTTGTGGGAATATAACTGATTAGAGTTGACTTTTCTCAGGAAGAGCTGCTCAGCTATTGGTTGATGTTTTTGAATGGACCCCACAAGAAAGATACCCTTTTCCAGTTGAGCTCCTCTCTTCCCTACGAACAATTAAATATGAATTGGAGCAGTGGTTTAGACTAGGGCTGATCCATCTTAGATGAGTGCTGTTGCTACTGAGTTATAGAATTAGTCTCTTTCTGGCTCAAGGAATATCTCATTATCTACACAAAATGTAACAACTCCTATATGAGAATCTGAGACAAGTTCAACAAAGAACCATCTGGTGATCTAAGTCCTTGCTTTGAATCAAGGCAGATGGGCACCCAAGTTTTCTTCAGCCCAAAAGGGGCTAATGATCTATTCTGAGACCGGTTGTTTTCAATTTTTACAAGTTGCTTTAAAAGGTTGTGTTTTCACTCTAGTGCGAAATGGGAACATTGCTTGAAATATCAGAAAGTTTCAAAGACACCACCTGCTGTCCACAACTATATATTGATACTTTTCTCTCCTGAGGTGAAAGATGCTGAGGAAGCGTTGACTATGGTGATGATGAGGTAAACCATCTTTGGAGGTGTGTGCAAGTCCTAGTAAGACTTTTGTCTCTTTAAAATTCACCCCTAAAGCAAAAAAAAATTTGCTAGGACTAAGTGGGCAGTCAACAGAGTGGAAGACTTCCCATTTCTGGAGCAGAGGGAACAAACTGAATAAATATGACTTACAGATGCCAATCCATAGCAGATACAAAGGGTCCTGAAAAGGAACAGCGTGTTCCCTCTGCACCTGTTCTGGTGACCTAACAAATCCCAGAGGAAGAAGTGACAAGGGGAATGATAATCAGTATTTAGCATGATCATTATTGAGAACATCTAGACTATAACGTACCATCACCTTTGGAAAGACTAACATTATGGGTGGAGAAAGAAACACCTCTAAAAAAATTAAAGGTACTACTTTAATAAGTATATCTGTTTAACAATGTTATCAATGCAATAATTCCTATAATTGTGTTCTAGAGCTTATTTTCTAGTTACGGTACCAAATGCTTTCTTGCTGTTCTTAGTAGTGAATACCATGAATTTTTACTTTTTAACTTCTTATATCCATTTCCTACATTACATTGGCTGGTGTCTATTTTCCCTGTTTTCTTTGTTCAGACACAATAAATCTATGCTATTATCCCTCAGAAGATATTTTCATCAGCCACATTTAGGACAATGACCTCTACTGTTGTTTACTCATTACATCCAGAAATATTAGTAAAAAAATCAGTGCTAAAAAACAAGAAACTGACTGAAATAACAGAAATCTGTCTTACTTTAATCAATCATGTAGATTTTTCATCAATATTATGATTCACTGTCTTCTACACTCTAATTATTGCCTTCTCTTTGCTACTAAACCAGGATCAGTTTTAACTGAATATGTTCTTAATTCTTGGTTAGAAAATTGTGCCTTTTTGGATACGTAACAAAATCCTTTAAAAAAGGACTCAATTTTTATTCATACTACTTCTGTATATGTTTTCCCTCTTGTGGTCTGCTTTACTTATATTCCCTCAGCTCTGGAAAATCAGCCCTCGTTATGAAAAAAATATACATGAACACATGTTAATAGGAACACTGTCCTCTCCCCATATTAAATGTAATTGGGTCATGATCACTGGTGTCTAGGTAACCACAAACTCCCCCACCAAAGATTAATTCATCCTTTCCTATTATAATGTAGTCCAAAGTAGAGTTGCACTGGATAAAACATCTTTTGTATTAGAAGATAATAATCTGTAATGTGTGGAAGCTAATAGTATTTACTGCTGCCGCGTGAAATCTCAGGTATATGTCACCCAAACTGAAGTCTATAGCTATATGTTTACTTTTTGTGTACTGAATACAAGTACTTATGAGGTAACTTATCCCATTTTCTAGTTTGATTCAGTGTGCCAAACAGGCTCATTTCCAGATTTTGTCAGCATATCTGTAAATACATAGACCTGAATTATCAGTAAATGAAGATGTAACAGACTGCCATTCCCTCCCATCCCAGCCATGCATACTTACTACACTTTGTGTCCTTCCCAAGCAGGGACTAGACCAGATTCTAAAGTTCCAAAAATGTACTTTCCCTAGCAAGTTTCAGTATGACCAATTACATTATACTTTATCAGCGAGATCTTTCAGTTGGTCATTACTCAGATGCTTAGCAGGAGTATGTAGACATCTGAGAATATATTCCTTCTGCAGTTTTTCCCACACTGGTTCAATTTCTTTATGACAAACTATTTGAGCTTTGTTTTCATAGAGCTTGTTTCCCCCCACGCACACTTCAGCGTTATTTTGTTTTGCTTCATGAAAGATTAGTTCTCTTCCTCCGAAGCACAAAGGTCCCTCTCATCCCCATAACCATTGGAACATAACTCACTTCTTGAAAAAAGGTCTTCTGCTTCACATCAGTGATGCAGCCGATGGTTATCTTTACATCTTTCCTTCCTTCTCTTATTTACAGCTTTAAAAAACTCTCTGACAAGATCACCAAGATTTTTGTCTTTCCTTTTCATCAAGAGCTTTGAAGAATCCTAGGATATACCACTCCACGTATTTCCCTGCCACGTGTTCCCAACATGCATCATCCAAACCTGCCTTTGTATCTTATTCTTTTGCTCTACACAGACAAGGCACTGTCACATTACACTTTTTACTCCTCTGTCCCCTTTTCCAAGTGAGGCTCACTTACGACAACTACTTGGTTGAAAACTTCTCAATGCTTTTTTTTGTTTCACACCAAAAGGCATTCAGAGATATCCTAATTCTCTATATGGCAGTAGCTGTCTTAATGAGCATCTAGAGAAGAATATCACACAACATCGACATTGAACATCTCCAAATTCTCTTTCTTCTCTTGGTTATGAGTAACCAAAATCTTTTTTGATTTCTACTGTCTTCAGCTTCCTCATGTCTGATCCTTCCCCACTTATGGCATGTACATCAATGATTTCTGAATTGTCCCCACTATCTGCATTTCTTCAGGTTGCATGCTGTGCTGAAACATCTCTTTCTAGACCATGTATCTTCACTTGTAGATCTCCCAACATCTGGCAGCACACGCATTAAAAATTTATTCCTTGGACAAAAATTAGAATATAGCACATCCAAGGCAGTTTTTTTGCTTCATTTTCCATATGCAGTATGCGATATAGGTGTTACCTAAAGATAAGCCACAAAACTCCAAATTCCATCCCAAACTCTCCCGTTAGGCACATCAACTTCTATCTCAGAATTCACCCAGCATAAGCATATCCTTACTTCACAAGTACAAGTTTATCACATACAGAAGCATATATTTCTGCTCTGTTATTCACAATTAAAGTGTTTGCAATTCAGTTTGGCTTAATTTACTTTAGAAATGAGTTAAGTCAAATTTAATTAAGGCCACCTTAATTCTGCTTCAGAGTGTTGACATGTAGCTTAATGTGGTTTAGCACAGGACTTTCCACTTGCACCTTTAGCTAATTCAGAGGCACTTTCTTGCATGTTTTAATATAGACAAACTATTAAAGAATTCAGCCTGTTTAATTAATTAGCAAAAAAGATTGAAAGGTGACTTGGTTGTGTAAGTACCTTTAAGAGAACAAACTACAAGTTACGAAAGGTCTCTCTAAACTAGTAGAGAAAAATAACAAGAATGCAGCTGAAAACAGCAAGCAGATAAACTCAAATTAGAATAAGGCAATAATATTTAACAGTTACTGATCCCTGGAACAAAATACCGGGGGACCAGATGGATTTCCAATCACGTGATGTTCTCAAATCCTGTCTGAATGCTTTTCTACAAAACCTATTTACACAAACCCAAGTCATCGGGCTTCAAACAAAACTGCCTGGGTGAAGCCCAAAGGCTTATGGTATATAAGAGGTCAAGCCAGAAGAGCTAATGGTCCCTTCTGACCATTAAAACTCCATGAATTTGTTATTAAGATTCTGTTTTCAGTGCCTAATACCTTTCCCAGCAACTGCAGCCTTCCCTGTTACAGGCCAGGCTGCTTCTGGACACAGCAGAAAAGAGCAGAACTGAGCCCCCTTTTGGTCTTACTATAACACTGAAATATTTGTCAAGTCTTCACTCCAGAATTGAGAATTCTGCTTCTGAGTCCTGCTTCATGTGTCACCACATGCATGTATCTCATGCACATGCAGTGCAGCATGCTGGCCTCTCTGCTACTGCTGAATTGGGATACCCTACCGCTGATTTGGGATAGCCTACCATCTCACCCTACCACTGATTTGAGATACCCTACCACCTCTTTCCAGTGTCTGAAATCACATAAAGGGAGAAAGGCTGTGGAGCTGAGCTACATAAAAATGGACACTACCTATTGTCCTCAAGGTCTCATGGTAGAAGTAGACTCTCCAGGTTGTGGGCTAATACAATACCCACCTTATCTAGGTGGAAAACTTGACCCTAACTCCAGGACAAACCCACCACGTGGCACACTCTGCAGACGTCCATATATTATTTATGGTGTTTAGAGTACCAGGAAAGGGCACATGTTGTGATTTAAGTGAAAAGACATATCAGTACCCTGTCAGCAAGGAAGGAATTTAATACATTCAAGGTGAGAAAGAACAGTCAGTCCTGGTATACTGGGTAATTTGAAACACCTTTTTTTGGCAGAAAGAAAAAAAAAGAGGAGGAAAGATAACATAATTAGCACAGGAGTTTAGCACACATGGAAAAATAAATGAGGACTGAAAACAAAATAAAGCGACCAAAGAGACGAGCTGGATGGAACCAGGATGTATCTACAGATTTTGAGATGGAGAGAATGAATAGACTGTTTCATTTATTTTAGAGAAGACCAAACCAGGGGACAAAAGAGCTGACAGACAAAACAGACTGGGAACTACTGCAGCTATGGGAAGCGCATCTTACAAGGATATAGAAACCAATGCGGGGACAGAACGAAGAAAGAAGAGAGCTCAGACTGCAATATATAGCTTACATGTAATGTTGGACAGCATACAGATATTGCAGGCATCAACTAGTGGAATTCACTGCTGCAGGAAGCCCTGTCTGAGAAAAGATTATGAAAGGGGATGAAAAGCCATAATTATTCACAGAGAACCTAACTCATTATTTCAAGGTTGTGATAATGATAATCAGGCCTCATGCGGCAGCGTACGAAGCGGAGGAGAGGCAGGTCAGGCTGGTGGGTTTATATTTCCTTTCCCTGTCGTAGTGTAATTGAATCGGGTGCATTACAGGCTGCTTTTGTTCTCTTCTGAGCCGTGAGGAACCAGCCTCCGAATGAGGCAGGATACCTGATTATATGGACCAATGGTCTGATCCAGCATGGCAAATGTTACCATCCTAAGAGGAGCAAAATCAATCTTTGCAGAAAATCCTCTGTGTGAAAGACTTTGAAATTTAGATGCTTCTAAAATCCGTGCCGAGTGAAAGACAAACATGGCTCCTTTAGGCTGTGCTTTTGCCACCTCCCCATTCTTATTTTCCATGCCTGAGGAGTTCATGATTAGACTAGGAGCTTCATCAAAGGGCAATTTTCAGCTGCCAAATAGATTTGTACAATAAATCCACACGGGGCCAGATTAACAAGCAAGAGACACATCAGAAATCAAAAAGCTAGCTGCTGTAATTCCACAGAAAACTTGAAAGGATAATGTGCAATGATATTTGGACTTCTGAAGGGACACCATTGAAATACTGCAGTTAGCTTTCATTAGGAATGTTGCTTTTCTATCCCTTATCCTTCCCAAGAGTTTTTTCTTTAGCAGACTGAAATCCCGTGGGCATTCAAGGTCATGCCATTCAGGAATGCTTAGCAGCTTCAAATAGAACGGTAACATTTCATCCAGAAAAATCACATACATGTGTGCCTGACTGCCATTGTCTGATTTGTGTCACCACTGTAATATTTATTGTAGAAAATTAAAAATAATCTTTAAGCGTCTAGTTTGCTTCACTTCTGTAGTTTTCTGTTTGCTCTAATAATTTGTACTGTGAACATAGCTACGGCTCTAACAAATCCACATCTGAAGTCAAACCAGGTCCTCAGCTATACCCATAAACTGAATAAATACAATTCAGAGATTAGCCTGATCACAAATTGCCAGTCATTTTCAGCCTTCTGGCACTACAAAAACCCGTTTGACTTCTGAGTGTGGCAGCATTGATTTTAATACTAGGAGAGTTTGTTCCTCCCTGCAGCACGTGGAAGGACCCACTCCCTCGGTCACAAAGTGACAGCATTTTTTGTGTTTATGTCTCCACATGAATACACTGGTTTTGTCTGTTTTCAAATGGGGCTGGAATAACAGTATCTTGTCAGCAGGGTGAAAATGTGGAGGTCAGACATTGATTCATACCATGCTCCCTCACAAAATGCAATCTCTTTTCCATGCAACCTCAAGTGCAATTGCAAATGGATTTTTTTGCTTCAAGCGTCTACGTTTCCCAGATCTGTAAAGTCAAAAGCTGGGATTCTTCCACCTAATCCTGCTCTCTCAAGTTCCGGAAGATGGG
>NW_009259044.1:4857771-4877744 GCF_000687185.1 Egretta garzetta | reverse complement strand
CTAAGTCAGTACCTATCACCTCCTTTCTTGAGTACAGCACTGGAATATGGAAAGACTGGGCTGCAAACAAGTATCTAGAGAAGTGCAAAAGCAGCTAAGGGAGAAAGATCCCATAAAAACATCAGTTGTTTACAATACACTGGGGAAAAAAAGAAATCTAGAAGAACATCAGCATTCAAGACAGAACAGAATCAAGATAATGCCTGTTTTCCACTAGTCAGCCTCAAGGAGTTTGCTATGTCCTTTGGCTTAATAAAAAGCAATCTACCAAACTAGGCAATGCTATCATCATTAGCAAGCGAAAGGAACGTAGGAGATTGCGGGGATTTGTTGGAACAAGTACTCCAAGGCTGAGTCTCAAACAGAAGGGGTAAACAGCAGAGCTAAGAATTATTTTAGTTATATGATGGTGGAAAAGGATAGGCCAAGGAGAAGGTTCACGATCGCTCTGCTTTGCTATTCTGCGTGCCAGCTGTGTCCACTGAACCTCAGCAGAACTGGATACCTCCCAGCTTTGCAGTGTCAGATCTATTATGATCTCACCCCTGTCGTCATTTTTTATTGTGCCGTAATTTAACCATATGGCATGGGACCTATTCTCCACTTACACAGCCAGTCAGCACCCAATAATCTATCAACAGTAGAGACAAAAGAGTTGATTTAAGATACTACTTCTGCCAAAGGGCTGCAGATTGGGCCAGGCTGTCTGCTTAGGAGCTGGAGAAGCAGACATCCTTGTAGTGTCAACTTTGTAATTGGTTCCAAAAGGCAGAGAAACTAGCGAATTTTTGACTTCTTTGTGGTTTAGGACCATATTTTTCTCCTTTTGTAACATGTTTTTACCAACAAAATCTGGGTTAGGATGTAGCACCTACATTCTCTGCCAAGCTGTGATTTGCATCCTATTTCTTAGCTTGAATGACTAAATAGGAGAGACAGAGAAAAGTGATTTGCAGGACTCTGAGGTCCTAAAATGGGACCTCAGATCCCATGTTCTTCTACCTACAACCTTTTGTCTATTCTGTTTTATGCTAATGTTATCTTCAGCACTGATGTTTCTGCAGGTATATAACGGGGTGTCTTTACATGGAAGGAGAAGGAAACTGGGGAATCGTCCATGCACATGAAATGGCATGAGGACAATACGCTTGAATCCTAAGTTACTTTAGCTGCTAGGACTGCTCCATGGCAGCCTGTAGCATCACCCCAGGATGGCTGTGGAGAGTTCTTATCCAGGACTAATTAATTTCACTCAATATAGCCTAACAGGACCAGAAAACACAGATTATATGGCTACAAATAAAAACCCCATGTCATTTCAGCCTAATCACTATGTTGCTCTGGCAATTAAATATCATAAGCCACATATTTTGGCACCATTATTAGGGCTGCCCATTTCCATACTGGAAAGATTTATCGCTCCTGTGTCAAAAGCTAAGTTTGGGACTGAAACATCTGGAAATGCCAGAGATCAATACTAACCCATGCTATATCAGCCTTGGTACGCAAGTACTAACCTTGGTGGAAAAGTTCAGAACAGGATCATGTGGAATAGGCTGTGATCCGATTGCCCTGTGGTTTGTTCCTACTATGGATGCCTCAAACTCAGTTTGAGGTGTGTTATAATCACACTACTGTGACAGCCTTTCCTTACAGACTTTCCCATTTTTTCTTCTAGCCACAGATATTTGGTTAAAACTTACCAACAAGAACACGACTAAGGATAAAATCCAGTGCCTCACCTGGCTTTTATCACAGTAATGGAGCTGGCAGAAGCACTTTTGTTTCCCTCCAGACACATGTAAGAGGGAGGGAACACATTCACAAGCTCTTCCCAGTGCATTAGTAACACATCCTTCCTTCATTCCAAAGACTGTCAAGGTCTCTGGAATATCTTTCCAAAGCTAACTATCCAAACATACCTTGATATAACACCACTGAACTTAGCAAGTCAGGAATACAGATGGCTCAACATCTCAGGGGGGAAAAAAAAAAAATCAAAAACCATAACAATTTAAATTAGTATCTTCATCCATGACCCATCTAGCATCAGTGATCATCTTTTGTCATATATATAAAAAAATTCCAATATGTCATCCTTTGGGTACACATAAAAAATGAGAAAGACTAAAATACTGTTGTCCAGTGGCTGCTGTGGGTTTTAGTGCTTCCTGAGTGCTTTGGGGAAAGGGAGGCCAAGGACAGCTATCTGTCCGTTCTTCTCCATTAAGTGTCATTCTCTCTTGTTTCTAAGTAACCACGTGAGTTCAAACACAATGGAACATCCTCAGTCCCCTAACATTTGAATCTTTCAACCTGGGAACAGGAAAGCAGATGGCCTGAGCGACAGCCAAAACCCATGGTAGCAGGTGCCAGGGAGGACTTTTTCCAAAATCTGTTTCAAGGCAGCATTCATGGGATACCCAAAGAGCTGAACCAGTGCACAGTATTTGGTAGGCAACCACCCCTATACACACCCTTCTTGAAAGAGTCAAGTAATTAATCAGCCACCCAAAAGAAAACATTTGTTTATACAACAGCAAAGTCAGTTTATTGGATTAAGAGACCATTGCTTTTCCAGAGTAATTCACAAAACACCTACATCTGGCGAACACTGGAAGAGAGGCTGAGTGTTCTCGGCAAAAAACTTTGAAAAGTCACACTAGTTGCAGAAAACAGGTCTTGTTTATAAGAAATCAGCTTTCTCCAGAAACAATGACAAGAAAGATGACCCTACTCCGTTACTGATCTTTTCCAAAACACCAAGGCTAAAACAACTGTGGAGTGGATTGGGAAATGGGAAGGCAGAGCTCGGAGGCCTGAATCACCTTCTTGCAAAATTTACAGACTTTTAAATGCACATAAATGGCCCTCCCATCTGACAATATTGAGCACCTTCAACAAAAATTCAGTAAATAGCAATAACACCCATGACTTTGTTCCTAAAAGATGATATTTACATCTCAAGTGGTTTTGGTCACAACTTGCTTTAATACAACTGTCTTATTACCCATCAAGAAAGACCAGTCAGGATAGTGCTGACTGACAAGCTCCAGTTTTCTTGGAGATATAAGGGTCAAAGTATCCCTACAAAGTTCTGCCATTTCTGTGATTTGCTATTCCAAACAGTCCGAGCATGCCGGTGTCAGCACACCTTCAAACTCCTATTGTTTCATGTGGCACAAACCAAACAGGTCCGAGCACGGTTAAGCGTGTGATTTCTTACCTGACATTCTGTACGATAATTAAAACAAACCAACCAACCAACCAACCAAGCACTTAATGAGGGCGAATCCTGCAGCAGTTCATGTAAGAATCTACAATTCTCCAAGGAAGACACAACACCCACTATCTCCTGAGTTGTTTGCTCAGAAACCCTTTCTCCCCTCTTTCTCCACTTCCTAAATGCCATTAACCCTTACATAGTTTTATGAAGTGAGGCCCACAGCCTAAAAGGTGCAATTAAAATATTTTACAAATTGAATTCTCAATCAGTTAGTGCAAGGGGTTGGCAGAAATAAAAGCAGCAGGAGAATAAAGCAAATCAGATGCAAACTTTTGCCTTGGGTAACAACTTAAGGAAACAGAACAAATAAAACCCTTAATCTGAACCTTCAGTCCTTAGATTACTATTAGATAACTAATTTTTTTTTCTTCTATACTTTTCTTGCTGTTACAGCTGCTTCCAATTTGAGCCACTTTGGACCAGAACTGGAAGGAGAACTATCAGAGAAATCATTCTTCCTTATTCTCAGCATCTGCTTTTGAATGAGATCCCCAGAGCACAGAGGGTCAGCTAAACACAGACATTTTAGAGATGATTTTTTGAAAAGAAACTTTTTAATGTTTTTGAGACTTACCCATACTTAGGAAAAGTGTAAGCTCTGGGGGACAAAAGAAATCAGAAATAAGGAAAGCCTGTCAAGACTTGCAGAGATGGTGTAAGCATTTTCCAGAAACATACACCAGAAAGCACAGAATATATACTATTTCTTTACTAGAATATATCCTTTTTCTTTACTTTTTATTTCTGCAAGTACTTATCAAATATTCCTTATGGCAAGACTATTGCTGAAACCATTTTTGTTGGTGGCTGAACACTGGAAAGAGGCCAAATTAAAATTTTTTGTAAGTTTGTGCACCAGACTTCCAATTACAAGAGCAATATGCATCTTACTGGAGAACAGAAGCAGTATCACGTGGTCTGCAAACTCCATCAAAACAACTCAATTTCTGACTATTAACTGTGATAAACTCCTTATGAATACAGTATACATAAAAACTCCTCACAGAAATTTGGTAAGTAATCTTCAGTAGCAAGGAAGATGGAGAAAACATTTCATTGCCTACAGGTAAGTAGAAAGAAATAGTGCTGTAATTCAATGGACAAATCATATATTGTTACCAATTTGACTAATTTTGGCAGAAAGACTTCAGAGAAGTCCACCTCTGAAGGATCAGGAGGAGGAAAAGCTTTCATCTTGACATGCTGCTTTAGTTCAGCCACACTTCCATGGTAAATCACTGGTTCCTCACTCATTTTAAATAAATCAGCCCATGCTGGCTAGGTTAAAGGGGATAATATCAGATTTTCCAATTAGACTCTCACCACCATCTGCTTAACAAAGACATTTTGAACAACTATCAAGAGTGTCTTATGAACTGTATGGCCACGCTGCTTGGTGCTGATGTCTCCACTTCCAGTGTTTTGCAAAGGGATGGCTTTTCCCTCTAACCAAGTCTGATGAGAAAATTTGGGGTATTCAATTCCTCTGACTTAGAAACATTAGACTGGACTGGAAAAAAAAAAAAAAAAATCTTTTTTCTGAGCTGTCCCAAAGGCTTTCTTCAAAGAGGGATCCATATCACTAGTAAAAACCCCTTCAAAGGGCACTGTCAAGGTATCTGCAATAATTTTTAAACTCATTTGTTACTCCTTGTTGTTTATAATCCCTTTGAAGCAAAAAGCTAAAATCTATTTATGTTAGTACTACATCACCTCCACCAGGCACAACATGCCAAGGAAAATGGTTTTCCAACATAGCATGTACTCAGAGAATGAAGCCGAATTTTTGAGATTCACTATATTACCAATATTACCAAAACACAAGGCACAACATGCCAAGGAAAATGGTTTTCCAACGTAGCATGTACTCACAGAGAATGAAGCCGAATTTTTGAGATTCGCTATATTACCAATATTACCAAAACACGTGATTTGGAACTCAGCTGTATACCAGGGCACGAAAGATATTAACTTGTAGGATGACAGTGGTGGTAATGAAAGGAACAGCACACTGCAATACACTATAGAAGGGTCTTAATTAGTAGGCCAGGTAATGAGGAATCAAGAATGATGGTGAAACAGTGTAACATGATAGAATATGATAGAACATGGCAACATGGTAGCAAAGAGATATGGAAGTTTAAAAATTAATCACATGAGAAACTCAGGAAAACGTCAATATGTGTCACGAGATTTGAGTCTTTTGGGGGGCATTACTGTACCTGTACTCAGTAGAACTTCTTACAGTACAGCCTTGAATTCAGTTTTTAAAAAACAAAGATGTGAAGGGGCTCTACGTCCCACAAAAGGAAGGCAAGCAATAAAAATCACATTGTGAGCTGGAGGGGTAAAAGCTCCAACGAGGGAACGATGCAGACTGCCTTCACAAGAGAAGAGAAATCATAAGCAGGTGGGTGGTTTTGGTGGTTTTTTTTTTTCAAATTGTTTTCTGTTTTGACCATAGGGCTGTACTCTGGCAGAAACAGGAGGGAGAATTCCCGTCAGAAATTGGCTGCTCTGTTTTTAGCAACTTTCAAATGGAGACACTGCTCCTTTAAGACTGAATTGGGCAATCCAGACAAAATGAAAAAGAGTTTGGGTATTTTTTTCCCCTTCTTTTCTTCTTCCTTAGTTGAACAAAACCTTAGATAAGATCAATAGTTTCTTTAGTTTTATGTTTCACTTCCTTAAGGGTAGTTGGCTTATTGTGTTTCCATTGATCACACAGACAGGGAGATTCGACAGAGACAAACCATCTCCTTTCTCCTCTCATTTCCGCCCTCCTCTCCATTTGAAATCAAATGACTTTTAAACGAGGCTGGGGTCACTATTCTTTCTCATTTACATATCAATAGTCCCAAATTCCTGCCTTATCTTTCACTCACTAAACTGTTATAAAAAACGAAGGCTACATTTCAAGCCAAGAAAGGCCACACAGGTTCCTTGGAAAAGCTCTAGCAGCATCTTTTCTGGACTTTGTCAGAAAAACTGTGCTCTGGTTTACCTCAGCCCTTCCTCGGCATCGCTCTGTGGTGAGAGGGGGCACATTGACCAGCCTTCTGCAATTAATATTTCATCTCTTGCAGCATCTATAAGGCTTTCTTGCTCTTCCTAAATCCTTTGCACAGTCCCTATCAGATGCCTCCGTGCAACTCCAATCCAAGCACCGTATCTGTGCTCATAGCCAGCAAAAAGCTACTTGAATGAGTTGCTTTCATCACTTACACACAGGAAGAAAGCTAAAGACCAGGACTTGCTGTGCTCTGTTAGAAGTTTGACCACTGATTCACCGAATGATGCTGGACTTGGGAGCCTCTGCCGCATATAAAGAAATGTTTTAAATCCTAGCTGCTGTTTGTACCTTACTTCAAGATATAAGTATCAAAAACATAAAGGCATGCTTGGCCAGGGGAGATTCTGGATATATCCCTACAGGGAGATCAATCCTATAGAATTAAGAAACTGATTCTATTCAAAGTAAAACACAAATCCACAATCCAAATATCGGAAAGCTCTAAATGTAGGATGCTGACATCTCCTGCCTGAGCATTAGTCTCAGTCTGTTGAGGGCCCAAGAGCAAAGAACTCAGGTTGAAATCTCGAGAAAACCATGACCTCTTATATGATTAATTTCCAGTTTACGGGAGTAATTTCAGCGCTTCCAGATACTAATGAAGTAGTTTTGGCTTGACAGATAGAAGCTGAGTATTAAATGGTATTATGCAAGGAAATCTTCAGGTCAGGCTGTCAAGTCCATACCCTGAATAATCCACTTGCAAGAACAAGCAAACAAACAAGCAAGAACCAACTCTAAAGACAAACTCTCAAAGGAAGAGGAAATAGCCTTTTAATACCAATTATTTGAGAGAGATAGTTTATGTATTTATATGCAGCTCCAGCATAAATGTCAACATAAGAAATTATATTCCAGTTTGATACAAACAAGTTGGGTACTTGGTGTCTTTGGAAAAAATGTGTGGAAATACTGTAAAGCTGCCTGAATCGGAGAAACTGCAAAAAGTGTTTGTGTTATCCTTATGCTGAAGGAATGATGAAATATTTCCTCATGGGAATATTTAGGTATCCTCCATCATTGAGATGAATGATAATCCTAAACAAAGGGGGGGAAAAAAAAAAAGCTATGTGACCTCATAAAAAGAAACCAATGATCCAACTGGGACTCAGCTTTTCAGGGTGTTCAGAATGGAAATTTCAGAACTGCTTTGCAGCTTACAGGCTTCCTTATGGGCCATGAGAACATTCGATTCCTTCACCAGTGACAAGCCCTTATACGTCAGCTTGCTCTTGTACTCAGTGGCTGCCTGCAGTCCTAATCAGTGATGAAAAAGAGGACAAGAATGAACATAGAAAATAATTTCACATATTTTAAAGGATTTCTTTAAAAAGGAGAATCCTGAACCATCTGCATTGGGTCTTTCTGTTTATTTTTGGTGCCTCTACTATATAATACAGGGCCCCTGTGGGTGGCACAGTGATTAAATGCAACATCTGAATGTGGCATTTAACATTTTCTTCCTATTTCAAGCATCTAATGGCACAAATTAAGCAAATTTGGGCTAAAGACCTCACAGATGCTGCAGGAGAAGGAGAACAAATCATTAGATATTGATACAATCTGATGTGTCACTGGTTTTAGGTCTTACTCTGGTTATCTAGGAAATGAGTGAAATCTTCTCTATGGAGATCACTAGGAGTTTTGTCATTTACTTCAGTCAAAGCAGGTTTTTTTTTCCCTCCCCACTGTCTAAAAAAAGATTCAAACCCACTGTCTTGACCTGTGGTGCCTATTAAAACAACATTAGCACTTCTCAGGTGTAGGGAGCGTTAGATGTAATGCCCAGGGCAATTATATTCTCTTTCTTTAAACTGTCATTTTTTTCCTTCTGTCTTTCCTGCCTTGGAATTGATGTGTGTATAGCAGAGCATGGTTAAAGCAGCAGCCGAGTACTTCCTGGCTACATTCTAGAGACTTAAAAGGATTAGTATAGAGCTTCCAAAGATAATCATTTGAATGTCTTATTAATTAATTGTTATTTGTAATAATGGCTCTTTCCTTAAGGGTCTTTTAGGATCCTTAACTGCTTATTAATGCTGTACAGATAAGGATTGCTCCCTAGTGGGAGAAATGAGGTGGAACATGGAAGCCTTTCAATGAAAGCAACAGGTTTGGGAAAGGAACAAGAGAAAGAATTCACCATTTGAGTGAAAGGAGCATCACGAGCACGCAAATGCAATTAACAGAGTTGATCCTGTGTACTTAAAAACTGCCAGGAGATATCATAGACTGATGTCTCTCATGCTTTTGGTATGAGTACAGCCCTTTCTACCAAGATTGGAACCTCATTTGATGTGGAATTCAGGTCTGCCTAGATCGCAGTCACAGACATACTTTGAGCTTCATGGATAGGTGTCAAAACTAGCCTTAGATTAACTACTGTTGGCTGTCAGTAATGGGCAGCTCCAAATACAGGATTCTCAGAGCAGGCTCTTAAATTTAGCCAGGTGAATGCTCAGCCTGTACCTGAGAGCTTGGTGCCACTAGTATTGAGGTTAATTACCTTAGAACTAGGCTCAAAGATGGCCATGTTAACTGCCAACAGGTTTTTACAACGCTGTGAATGCCCATGTAAGAAGTGCCCTGTATCATCTCAGAACACTCCTTCCTTCAGCTCAATACTTGTGGCTCCAGACTGGACTTTCTTTTTCTATTGCTGTTGAATGAAACCTCAGAGCAAGGACTCTACTTTGCTGACATGGAAGGTAAAAGAAAGATTTTGCCAAGGAGAAACTCAGAAGCATGGCTACATGGATCTGGAGAGAGCAGATAATGCTAAGCATCAGGACAATGGCTATCTCCTCCGCTTTGCCCTTCCAAGCTCATGTGACATACATTCAGAGGAGGGTGCCACAGGGTTCTTTGAAAGATTTGCTCACCTTGTAAAGTCCATGGGTGCAGCCGCAGTACGTGCTCTCCATAGTGTAGCTCCTCAGCACACCCATTTCCTTCCATACCACCACCCGGGCCGTTGACTCCCGGGACTTCTCCACCAGGAAGCTGCAGCTGTTCATGACAAATGCAGGGGCCACTTTATCCAGAATTTTAGGAAGAGTCTATGAGAAAATATCAGCAGCAATGAGAAAATGAATTGAACAGATGTGCACGTGTTTATATCATACACACATACACTGAGACACCTGTGGCTTTTAATGTGTGTATCATCAAATCTATCTGTAGGCACTGTTACCGAGAGCTCCAACCAGTGCATTATGTCCATCCCCTGTGAAATCGTCAGGTTCTAACATTTGTTTCATCCCAAAGACTAAAATGCAAGTATCCGCTGCACTCGGTATATCTCATTCAAAACCAAACTTTTTTCACACAGTTTGGGACTGATGAACTCACAAAGTTTTGTTTTCAAGCTGCTTCGACATTAACCTGCACCTTCCTGCAGTGCTGCCAAGAGGGCTGCAGTCATAGCTCGGTACCTGGTATTCCCATTCTCCCCTCTCCAGCTGTACTATATCTCCTCCCATCACGCATCCACAATTTGACAAGGCATTCAGCTCTGGAAGGAGTTTTGTCTGAGCCTAGCACAGAGCAGAGAAAGGGGATGGGTATTCTCACAGAAGGTCACACATAATTATATGAAAATAGAGCTCAACATTTAAGTAACTTGCAAACCAAAATATTATCATCCATGTCCAAATGATGTATTTTATGCACTTCTTTTAGAGAATCACAATAAAAATTAATCATGAAAATGCAGTAAAAATTACATCTTAGCCCTGAGAGATTTTCTTATTCTAGAAATCATATTTCCCAACAGCAAAGTCTATAAACACTCCTAATACACTGCAGTATCAAATATTTCCACAGTGCAGAAGCAACACTTACTTATTCATTACTAAGTGCCAAATGTGTTACTTTTACACTCTATAAAAACATATACTGGGTACATTAACACTAGAGGTGCTCTGTGTTAGAAACTGGGGCTTTAGGTACCTGCAGACAGACACACACACACACACGTGTACGTCTCTAGATATTAGTGCCAGTATACTAACCACAGTATATACCAAAAGACCACTTGAACCATCTAGGGAAGAGCAAGTAAAATGAGGACATTGATTATTTCTTTGATGACAGCTTGCTTAAATGTCTGAACTGAATGGAATCATATAGAAGGAGTTCCCGTTTATTGCTAATGGCATTTACCCTTGAATTTCATTCATTTGGGCGGTGAAAGCCAACCAGCTAATTTCACTTTCCAATAACAATCAGTTTCACTGACTGATTCTGAGCAATTGTAGTTCCATTCTGTTGAGTTTTACTTCATAACACCGTACAGGAATATTTTGTTTCATTGAAAGTGAAGGAATAATATCTTTTTCTAAAACATGTTTGATGTGAATGATAAATCTTTGGTCTAAACTATTTTGTTATGTGCCCTGCAAACAGCTTAACCATACATATCTTTGTAATCAAAAAGTATTTTAATTTTTCTGTATATTCTGGCTACTGCTGTCAATGACCTTTACTAGTTCCATAAGGTATAGATCTAAAAATCTATAAGGTCTATTTTTCAGATGAAAATACTGAGGTGGAGAAGACGAGAACAAAGCAAGAGATTGCTTTTTAAATCTGAGACCACCCCGAGCCTAACTCTTAAGTCAAGGCCTCCAGCGTTGCTACTGAGCACCACAGCACTCCCTTTCCTGGGCTCATACTGAACAGGGGCATCTTGAAAACTGACTGCTTGCTGTAGACTAAGCATCCAACATTTCTGAATTACCTTCAAAGTGCTATTTGCTGCACGGGGATCACAAAATAATATGCTTTCATGCAGTGCTTCCAGATTTTTCCTGGATTGGGGCTGAAGAGAAATTAAGAAAAATGCAGCAGAGCCACATCACCCAGATGTTGATAAGCCTCAGCACAATCATGAGATCCAGTTAAACTGTATGTGAGGGTTCAGATCATTTTCATTCTGCACTTATCTGAACCAAGATGCAGATTTTTTGGTAAATATATACTATCAAATACAATAATCAGATTCCTAATCCAGTTTAGCTTTTTAAAACAATTGAAATTATATGCATAATCAATCTTTTACATTTAATTAAATAAGAACGCTGGCAGGTAACAGTAATGTCTCTGTACGCAGGACTCATTTAGGAGCATTAGCGAATCTGAATTTAATATTCTTTTCATTTTACCAGCGTTCACTGGATTTCACACTAATGGTTCTTTCTTCTCTACTTCTTCTTCTCATTAATTATCTTTCAATAGTATATTTTGAAGAGGTGAAAACACACCCTTTTAAAGGGTGCTTTTATGATAATACAGCAGTGTGACTGTGTTCCCTTTCTTACACACAGCTGGATTTAGCACATACAAGAGCAAAGGAAGCTACTCCCCTCACACAGGACCCTGTTCCGAACCCCCCGTCCCATTAGGAAAGAATGGAATTATATGTCTTTACTGATGTCCCTGCAGAGATTGCTGTCAGAGGCCTGGAATGGCTATCAAAAGGACAAATTTTCAAGCTGGGCTTTGCAATGTCAATGCTGTGCAAGTCACCCAAGGCCACCAAATATTAGAAGGCAATGAAGACTCTTACTCCTGTATGTTGCCAAGGGCTACAGCTGAGCCTATGTCTTACGAGGTAAAGGCTGTTCCAAACCCAACATTTTCTTGAGGTATTTGGTTCCTGCTCCCTGGGGAGAAAAGTCAGTCACGGAGGCTGGGTTAATGCCCAGCTACCTACAGGAGGCAGGAGAGAAATCTGTGCAAACACTGTGAGGAAGCAGCTCTGAGACAGGAGTGACTTATCTGCTGCAGTTTGCAGCTGTGTTCTCCTATATACCTAGTGTCCCCAGCCTAAGGAAGAGGGTGACCCATAGGCAGAATTGCAGCAGGCACTCATCTCCCATTTGTGCAAAAGAGAGGATTTGAACCATAAAAATCTCTCTTATAGGATGGCTGTAGAGTATTCTTGGACAGCCTTGGAGCATCGCTTCTGCTTTCTTCATTGCAGATTCAAGACAGGCTCCAGATGCTGAAAGCGGCATTTGAATTCTGTTTGTGTAACAGCAAGCCATCCTCAGCCTTTTCAAGTCCTCTGAATTCAAACAGAGCAAAAGATGTCCTGACTGTAAATACCCTCCCTGCTTTCTTTGTGAAATAGAGTGTTTGCCACAGGGACGCCTCACAACGAACGCTGGAGCACTTTCTTCCCGTAAAGTTTCAGTATGCCACGTACAGCGCCATAAGATGAACATGGAAGATGTGGCATCCTTACGGAAGGATAATTGGTATTTGTGCTGAAGTAGCAAAATTTATACAGGGACATAAACTGAAAAAAGACTTCTCAGCCTCTTTCAGGTTGGAGTGAACCAAGCTATACCTCTATAATCAGTTTAAGGCCACAATTAATGTTTTGTGAAATTAACATTTTTTAAGACTGTAATTAGAGCTTATAAAATTCTTCTTTTCCACAGAAATTTGTTATTTAAGCGGAAAATATGATCTGTTGCAAAGAAGGTGAGCACAACACTGGAAGTTATAAATGGGAATACTGTGTAAAAACACAGAAATCACGTCTGCTCTTTGTGGTGTTACTTATCACTTGAGCTGGAGTAGTAAGTTCAATTTTGATTATTGCAATTCAGAACTGGTAAAGTCTGAAGGTGAGAAATGAGGCTGAGCACAGATTTAAGGTCCTAGATCTACAAAGACTGCATTAATAAGGGCTGCTTCTAAAAAAAAAAAAAAAAAAAAAAAAAGAGATGGGCAGGAAATCCAGAGAACAGTTTGATGAACAAGACATTCACATGAAGTAGAAATAAAAGATTTTAGTATTTGTTCTTTCTAATTCCAGAAAAATTCCCCTAGCTGTGGCACACCAAGCACTTGTTACAGAGATAACTCCACTATATTAGAGCCATTTGGCACCCGTCGAATGCTCTGGTGTTTTCAGTGAGACCAGGAGCATTTTGTGATGAAGCAAGTCACCAGAGTACGACAGTGGCACATTATCATTTTCTCCATTACCATTATGTAATTCCTATTTATTTTCTTATTATGGTGGCGTGAGGGGACAGAAGTGTATGTGTATTTAGAAATTATAAACCACAAAAATATAGCTGTCCTATTAGTCTGTAGCCAAAGAGCATAACACAGCATCTAACTAGAATTAAGTAAATAGGGACCCATCTACTGACAATATTCTTGCTGATACCTAGTGCATGAAGATATTATACATGATTTGAAACTCTCTGGACCATTGCCCCTCTGGAGTGAGGGAAGTTTGCACCTATCTCCAAAGTTTATGAGCTGGACTTATCTTAATTAGCTGTGTAGGTGCACATACACGTCAGTAATTGCAGAAAGGAACAAAGTGGACCTACCCTGTAGCCAACATCTTCTGTGATAATTGCTGTGTCAACCACGCAGCCTGCTTGCCACAGGGTCTCCTTGATGCTGCAGCCATAAACAAACACGTTCTTTTTCTGGGAGTGTCCGTGGTAGTCACAGAATACCTAGGGAGAAGGGGGAAAAAAACCAAAACCAAACCAAAATAAAAATAAAAAAGAGGAAAAATCTTGAACATGGAAAAAGTTTCCTGGTTACTCATAATTAGCACTACAAGATTATGGGGGAGAGGGGGGTGTTAATGTTTTTTTCAGGTCTTTTCAGAGCAGCTTAGCCTGCGCCATGCCTATAACCTGTGTCAGGCTTTGTTAGTCAGTTGTATCATGCTTTATCTATTCAATCCGACATGATCTCAGGGATCCGGAGTCAAGACTGGCGCATTTCCGTCTGCAGCAGAAATAAACATGACACCTGCGCGAGCATCCATGGTAACTCGGGAACGTAAGGTTCATGGTAACTTATGATACAACAACAGAGCAATTTGTCAGGCTCTCTCTACTTCTAAACTCCAGCTTTACCCTCATGAGATTTGAAATTTGTGCTTTCCCAAGCAATTAATCATCACTTTGGCTTCTTTAAATTCAAAACCAGTGCTACATAATATTCAGGAAAATATAATTGTGCAACTGTATTGCACGATGCTGTCAGTTCTGTGCTTGAATTCCTGGAAGCCAAGCACAGAACATGGCCTATCTTCATGGCAGATAATCTCTTTCTACACTGTCTAATCTGTCTGTCTGTCTAATCCATCTCTCTTATGTCAGCTGTCATATGAACTAGGCACATGGCACATTCCCAGTTTTAATGAAAGTTTTGATTGCCTTTATAGGCAGATATCGACTCCTATAGAAATGAAAATCACGATTTAACGACCCAAGAGGTAAATATTGACCCAAGTCTTAAAGAATAATCAATCTCAGTGCCCTCCGAGATATGAAGTCAATATACACATTGCTGTTACATATATTCTCCATGTCTTTATCAGGAATATTCAGAAATCTGTCAATGAAAAGACAAGAATTTCTAAAGAGAAGGAATTGCTTCATTTTAAACCAATATTCAGTATTGAGGAGAAAGGAGCTTCAAGATTTCATTGAACCAGTTTTCCAGAGCATATGTCAGAGACAAAAGAACAGTTGTAGGAAGGTAGGGAAGAATTATGGATTAATATATAGAGAGATGGGGGAGAAATATGGGGTAAAAAATTACACGTATTCTTACATAAATACATGTACAAGAGAGGAGAAACAGATGGAGTGGATGAGCATTTTCCACCAACTGTTAGGGCAAGATTTACCCTAGTATGTTTATTTACCAGCTATACAGTAACTAAGTTTAGCTGCTGCAAGTCAGGGAGTTTAATTATCTAGGAACTGAGCATATACATTCTCTCAGCTCCTCTGACAAACAGTAGGTTGACATACCAGAGAGGCTGAGGCACATGCATAGAGAACTTTCTCGCTGCTCCTAATTAGCTGGACAATTAATTATACATAGCTCATACCTTATACGCTGCTCATTCTTTTGGTTTCTGACCTATCAACTTTCCTTCCTGCCCCACCACTCACCTCCAGCTCTCCTTGCATGGCTCTGGGTCTGCACATCCCCATCCCTGCAGCACGCGAACCGCAACCTACCCAGCAACAACTGCTCCTGCTTTACTTACACCCTTGCCACCCAGAGAAGGCAGAAATGGGAGGACAAACAGGGCAGTCAGAGCCACTCATTGATGCAAACCTACAACCAGCATCATTCCCAAAGGAAAAAAAGCCAATATTGCACAGATCCCAGAGATTCAGCCCCTTCAGGCTCTGTGCATATTTTGCAGGGCCTATGCAACCCCTGCACTTGAAGTAACTGTCTGAACCATGTGCAATCATCCTTTAATGTCTTCTTCCAAAGAGTGCTTTTATTGGTTCTCTTAATGACAGACATTTCTCCAGCTAGTGTTTCATCTAAGCTATCAGCAATACACAGTCATAGTTTAGGTTAACCACAGGTACCACCTAGAATTTATTCCTATGAATATCAAAGAGGTTTCTGTTGCTTTCGTCTTATTTCAAGGCAGAGGACCCAGCTCAACTGGGTATCAATTACCTGCCAATTTACGGAATTACTAACACACAAAAGGCACAATATATTATCTGCCTAACATATTACTTTACACATCGGAAACCACACAGGGATGATCCGATAGTCAGATAGCTGGGCTGCCTGATCAGTAGCAGGTCTATAATTCTGCACCTCAAGAAACCTGCAGATGAGTTCTTAGTGACAGGTCTGGAATGAGACTTCGGTAATCGGTAAAGGATTCTCAAAGCCAGGTTCTGTAATGTTGCTGCTCTTTCAGGCCCTGGGATCTTTCACTGATTGTTGCCAGCTTCCAGAGCAGAGTCTGTGCTACCAGAAACAATTTCATTCTATCTGCAAGTTGCACAGAGCTACATTTTAATTAAGGTTGCTGGATCCTGCAGCCACTCCCAATGTTTATAACACATTATTCTTTCTAAGACATTCTTCTACCTCATTTTCACACTACAGGGTAGCTTATGCCTCATCATCCAGCAACGCTAAGCTATGTTTTGCAGTTTGAGCACCCAATACATAATTCTTCCAGGGATCTATCTGGGCAAACACTAAGCAAACATGAGACCTACCTGTCCTTTTTCTACAGCCTGTCCTTCCATACAGCTGGGATGTTAATATACACAAACAGTCAAACTCCCAAGGCTTGCACTTACTGGGATATGACTCAAGACACAAATGCAAATTTTCATCTATTTAAAGTTATTTGCCAGCACTGATCATCCTAAAGGTAATGACTGCTTTCTAGCTCAAAAACAACCCTCCTTATGAGTCACAGAACCAGGCACCTTTTCAAATAAAGGAAAAGCAAACCAGAGAATGGAAAGCAAGACAATCTGTTGGAAAATAGAACATTTTGAAAAAAAAAAATTTTTTTTAAATAAAGTCTCATTTTTTTCCTGAGGGGTGATGTGAGAGGACTTTGAATCTCTGAGTTTTGAGGTAGACATGTCCAGGGCTTTTCCTCACAATGAGCTACATCCTTGCAGGCAAATGCTTATTGACAAGCTTGATATAATGGCTTTGAATGGAAGCAAACTCTGCTCAGTGCCTCCTGGTCCTTAGGAAGTTCTAAGGGCAACCTACTCTTCGCTGCAGCTCAGACTCTCTGTACCAGCTGCAGGTTCCCTGTTGTGTGCTGCAACTGCACTATCAACTATAACTTCTAAACCACAGCAGTTCCTCACCACCAATGCTCAATGAGAGCGCAACTTCCCTCTCCCCATCAGACCTGGATGCTCCCACACAAAAGGTCTCCAACTCTCCCACTTGGCTGCTCTCAATCCAAAGGAGATCCCATGCAGCAGAGAGCTCCAACGCCACAGTGCATCCAGTCCCTTGTCTTACCAGGGTTCCCAGAGCCAATCAAAGAATTAAAAAAGCACTTTTAGCAAGCTGCTGCCTATAGAAGTTACCAATTAAAATGGCTTTGGTTTGAAAGGCTGTTAAACTTTAAAGTTCTTTCCTTTTCTCCTTCAAGCAGCTTTTCTTTGCTTTGAAGAAACTGCTTGCACATCCCAGGATAAATGAAGCTAAATCACTTCACAGCAATCATTTGGCTATGAGTGAACTTGGCTCCATGGGATCTTGGAGGGAGGAGAAAAAGAAAAAAAAAAAAAGACAGAAGAAACCCAGCTCTCTTCTGGAGAAAGAAAAAGACATTTTTTGAGCATGTATAAACTAAAATCAATGTACTCTTCAAAGGGAAAGAAAAAATCAGTTTACCAAGCCTGACATGCAGCCTGTGAGTGAGGGAGATGATAGGATCAATAGTCTCCCTTCACTCAGCAATGATGAAATCTTGCACCAAGTGTGTGTTCTATTTTATGCACCTGGATGTGACAAGGATGGTTGCGTATTAAAAAAGGCCAGATAGCAAATAGCAGGGTAAAACAAGGCTGTTCCTACATTGCTCTGAACCAAAGGAAAAGATTGGTGAGCAAATTCACAACTGTGAGTTGAGTTTCCACAACCTTCCTCAGGCTGCAGAGTCAACTTCAGGGCTGTTGTCTTAGCCAAAACCTGCATTCCCACAAGAATTCACTTAAAGAAGCTCACAAACATTTTCACCTTGTCTAGGGCTTTTCTCATCAAACCCAGAGCAAATTTTGTGTCTTTGGACATTTCCTGTCTGGCCATAGCTATCAGCAGCCAGCCTGACAGTCTGCACATCCACCTCTGTTCATTAACATTTGAACCTCCATGCGGTTTTTCTCCTGAGGTCTCAAGAACTATCTTTTTGTTCTGCTGGGTGACAAGATTGAGCAGATGGGATGGATCCCAGCCCTATCCCAATTGCAGCTTTGAGATGAGACCCAACTCATGAATTCCTGGTACCTCCCAAAACGAGCTATTTTCTTCCCACCACCAAAGCAGCACGGAATTTCAGACACTTTGAGGGCTGCTCCCTGTGTTTTTGTGATTGCATGGCTTATTCCAACATGGGCTTTTGTACCATCCATTCAGACTAAGTCTTCGTGGAATTTCTTCTATCACTGCCATGAAGACAGCAATAACCTACTCACAATATTTAGCTTAGCTGGAGTACTTTGAGTATATTGAAGAGCTTTAAGGAATTCATTTTCTCATTTATATTCCAGGTGTGCAGAGATTCTGTTATTTGGAGTTGTTGGTTAAAAGATTTAGTAAATATTAAATATCCAAGACTTTCAAAACACTTCTGTAAGATGAAAGCATAACAGCACACAATGCTTTCCAAATCACTCTAGCTCTAAAACAAGACTGTTCACACAACTACAATGAGCAATTCATGCACAGTAACTCACAAAAGATCCTGGAAGAGACTCACCAGAGGAGTCCGGCCAATGCTGCGCAGGTAATAAAGAAGACCTTTGGCATGGTAAATAGTTGGATGGAGCTGGGAATTGGGTGTCAACCACTGTCTGTTCAGATCATCCCCACTCAACGAACAACGGTGGCTGAAATCAGAAAGCAACACATCACAAACCAGCAGAACAACAGCTAATTCCAAAAAAGTTTCCAATTCTGGCAAGCCCTGGCACAAAGACAGGGAATGTCAATTAGAACACAGATATAAAAATTTTGAACATTGGGCTGGAATGAACCAACTGACCGTATTGTATTTCAGAGGTGCTTATAGTACATGTATTTTATCCTTTTCTTTCCTCCCAAGGTTCACATAGTTGCAGTCCTGAAAATAAATGCAGTTTTTCCTTTACCTAAGAACATACAAATCAAAAGACTACTTACAAACAAAAAGTCTTCTGAAACATTCTGAAATGTTCTAAATTACGTGCTATCTATGAAATTCATGCAGCTTACACAGAGTACAGGCTTCTCAAAACCTCCACAAACAAGTACATCCAATTCCTACTCATTCTAATTGAAGACAGGCACTTGAATCTCTTCGACCAGTCTGAAATATGAATGTACTTAAATGAGTTGAGCTGGATATCTCATTTAAGCTTCTCCACTCACTAGAAATGCCGCTATCTAAAGCGCATGAAGATCATCTTGATGCATGCTATATCATTATGTAGAACAATTACCTAGCTTCACTGCAAAGGCTGAATAAAAAGCTAAATAAGGATCCCAGATTTCTACTGAGAAAATGTTTCCCTTAGTTGGCTTGAACATATTCTGTTACTGACTCAGTGATCACTGGAAGATTGTGCAGGATACTTGACCGTATGGAGCAGTACCTCACTGTACAATTTTGCAAAATGCAACTAATCTCCCTTGGTAGTGACTGCATGCAGATCAGAGCCTTCTCACACTCTTCAAAGGATTTGCTGTAATTTTGTTCACAGTTTTCAAATCACAGTGTGCTGATAAAATTCAGGAATCAACCCTCCATCATACGAGAGATTGTGGCAGGTCCTCATCATTTCCAAACTATCCAATTCAACGCTAGAATGCTTCTGATGGCATTGTACACTGGGGCTGGCTTGTGTTTAAAAAAGATAATGAAATAAAACCAAAAAAAAATCTTAAGTGTTAGGTGAATTTCTAGCTACGGAATTGCATCCACAGCTTTGTTGTTCCAGCCTCCTAGAACAAAATAAAGTACAAATGTATTCCTGGGGATGTGGTCTGTTGTTGTGTTGGCAGAGCCTTACGCTGCAGCTAGGGTGTGTTGCATATAGCATCTTTGGCATTATCGAT
>NW_009259044.1:4817487-4857736 GCF_000687185.1 Egretta garzetta | reverse complement strand
GAATGCTTTAAAAAAGAAAAACTATAAACAATAGAGAACTGGTTAAGAATGGAAGACAAAGAAATAATAAGAGTCACTAAGAATATTTCATACATTTTTAAAGTAGAAAAACAAGGTCTCTGATGCCATCTTGGGGTTTCTGGCAACATCACAAGATCCATTCCAAGTTTACTCCAGTGTCACTGTTACCGGAATTCCCTTCCTTCTTCATAATCCATAGTTCCCATGTTACTCATTCAGCAAATTGGAAAACATTAGCAATAGCTAACATGTGGGAAGTTGCCAAATGCTGCTGTGATGCTTCCTCCAAAAATTCTACATGAAAACATGACAACTTCTATTATGTTTCTTAAAGGCTCTTCAGATAAAGTAACATTTAGGCTCACCTCTCCTGATCTTTAGGACAACAGCTGCCCAACTAAGATTAACAGCTGTATTTTTGCCAAGAACTTGTGTACTTACATGGTTGTCTTTCAATATGTACAACTCCACATAAAGAGTCACTGGGCTGCATTCAGAAACTTATATTTTTACTAGTCACATTGGGAAAAGATAAGACCCAAGCACTTCCTTGACATAAGTTTGTGATCCCTTCCTGTACCAGAGTTATATGAGGAAGCCCAACTAATTGAAAATTAGAACAGAATTTCCATCCTGAGGGAAAGAATGATAGTTGGATTTTTATTCTCATACTTCAACTTAAAATCAAGAAGAAAAAAAGAAAGTCTCTTCTGTCAGACCTACAGAAATACCTTTTCAACAATGTCATTGCTCACAAAAAACCCACCCCAAAAACCAAAACTACTTCCCCCACCTTTCCTGTTAGGATTGACGCTAGTTTATGTCTACTCAAACCATCCGTACATGTCGCTCTGCTAAAATGCCTTGGTATACGCTGGAAGAGTCCAACGTACAAAGCCAAACGTGCAGGTGAGTAGAAACATGACAACTGAAAACTACTCCTAAAAGGATTCAGTAAATACAGAGATTGATGTCAAACCAACCCTAAGCTCAATTTTTATTTCGCTATTTCTTAGACTAAACTAAATACCTCTGCATAAAAATTCCTCATTCCTTCAGAACGTGTAAAGGCATCCCATAATCTGTTAGAAAAGCACGTAAGAAAACCTCCTAATCAGCTTTATTAACATGCATTAAAGCCAAGCAGATGGTGTGACAAGGCACCAGCACTTCCTACTGTAGAATCTGGCTCTGCTGCTGCCCATGGGCTGCAATGCATTGCTCGTACACAAGCAGAGTTTCCACAGAGCACGCCAACGTCACAGCACCCTCACTCTTTCGACGTTTCACTGTCCGTAACACGGTTCACCAACTCTTGCTCTGATACAAATCATGACTTTTCCTAGAGGTGACCCTGTAACAAGCCAATCCCTCCCCTGCAGTTCACAGACACTGCTGGTTGCTTAGTATTCATTTAGCAAGTGTAATCCAACTCTAAAACAATAATTTGAAAGCTCTTATTTACTGCAGGGAAGGAAGGTAACATCTCTGCGTGTAGGCGAGAGCTGGGAGACAAAGTTCAGCTTTGTCCCTTCCACGATTAACATCTCTGCTCATTTAAATGACCTTTAAATATTAGCCTGCAGCCTGGCAGCTTGTATCCACAGCTCTTAAGGACATGCAGAACTTTAATTAAATTATGAGAGGCTGATTTTTCCCATCCTGCTCCATCCTCCCACCATACTGTTAAAGTCTGTTTACTTTTGTAGATCCCAGCTGCCTGCCAGCCCTGCTTCTCCTTATCCCTTCCTTTCTTCTCTTTCCTAACAGTGATGACATTCTCAAATAATGGTTTTGTCCATTATGCTCTGCAACCAAGGGTGGAGGTAAAATATTAAGCTGATCTCAAGTGCTGATAGCAAATAAAGGGATTGGGAAGCTAAGACTGGCTTTGAGTGTTTGGCAGGCTTTAGTGAAATTCACTGCTCAAAGCAAAGGCATTTCTTACAACAGAGTTCCAAGTTATTACATTTGTTTTAAATGTTTTATGCATCTTTTCTCCTTTGCAGCATTAGCAAGACTACCTGCCACCTTGGATGGGACTAGTAACAGCTCAAAGGAAATGATGAAAACATCTGCCAAAAAGAATTTCAGTAAGTAAAGAAAACCCCACCTCTGTGTCCCTGTACAGGTTACCTGTAATTTGGCTATTTATTAAATGTCTTCAACGCAGATATATGCAAAACTGCATTTCTCTTGTCCACAAGTCTGATGCTTTTGTTACAGCCCTGCCTCTTCTTCTACCTTTATACAGCCAGGACATTCTCTGATGGCTATCAGCCTATGGCATAGCTGTTAGGTGTCTCCAGGGCAGCACATGGCTACAAAGTGGGGCACAGCAAAAGGATATATAATATATATAAATATGTTTGACCTTCTCCAAGCAGACCTTAGTAGTTTTTCGGTAGGTATTTGTAGAATGACTCAAGAGAAGCTATGGAGCTGGTGGAAGAACAGATGCTCTGATCCTTACTAACTAAGCTTTTCTAAATGGATGTGGTCAGAAAACACTGACTGTCACAGCGATACAGGGCAAGGTGGTCAGCACTTGCTATTGCCCAAGGAAAGAAATGCTGGGGCAGTCTGTCCTTCAGATGTACTCCAATAGTGCCACATAGTCCATTAAGATTAATAATACCAAAGCATTCAAGTCATCCAGTCGCTGGAGAAAAGATAATGCATGCAACTGGTTCCAAGCAGAATAAATTCATCCTCGGGTGAATTTGTTCATGCTGCTAGCTTCAAATATCATCATTATATGCCACCAAGAAAGTTCCTGTTTCTATGCAATCCTCAGCTCTAAAGATGTATAAATGCAGATAGTCATGTAGGAGAGCTATTCTATGAAACTGGATCCCTGGCATCTGAAGTCAACACACCACAGACAGAAAGATCAGGCTGAGATTCCCCTTCTGAACCCACAGGAGGTAACTGCACTTCTAACTGAAGCATGAGACTCTTGCTCTGGAGGCAGGGACACCTCGCAGGGAGTTAATGAGAAAGAGGTTAAGTAGCTAAAGAACAACTTGTTCGGTTTAAGACAGAATTGTATTTTAAATCTGTTTGCACTTGTAAGACCTTGCTTTTAATCTCGTACCTCAAAGCCTGACGTTAAGTTTTACTAAAGATGTGTTTTCTTTGTTGTCTTAACTCTTAAGCCTGCTTGGCTTTGAGGGCAACATAACATCAGATACTGTGCTAAATTGCACTAAATTCCGCACAATGTATGTGTGTATGGATGGAGAGATGCTACCTGCTCCTAACCTAAGGCTTGATAAGGTCAATGGAACCTTTTAGTTGATTGCAATAAGCCTGGATCAGTGCCTTGCACAGGTACAAAAATGGAAGGAGTGGGGTAAGAGAGAGAAAAAGGTAGATACACAGGAGAAACAAAACAAAAGGGAACAGGAGGTGCAGAGTAAAGAGATTGGGGGATAAATATAATGCACAAGATATTAGACAAGGAAGAAAACAAGAAATGGAGAGAGAGAGAAAAGTCACTTTTTAAAGAAAAGATGTTCCTGTGCTTGGAAGATAAAATGATTCAAAGTCTCCTGTCCATTACAGATAAATGGAAAGACAGGGCCCATCATATTGAATTAACGATGTCAGAACTGATAATAACAGCACCTGGGGCACCAAGAACTATAAAATCTAAAGGGATGCATTGTGTTTGGTATGTAGAGAGCAGCAGCACCATTCACTGTGCATCTTAAAAGCAGACAGCAGTACTAGCATAGGACAAGAGGATCTATAGAAAAGAAGGTAGGAACAAGTAAACATCAGGACACTGTTGAGCAGCATGGGGCAGGCTCAGCGTGCTGGACTTTATAAATAACTACTGCCCAAGGTGGAGGTGGGAATATTTGCATTAAGATGTTTCAGTCATGCCATTCAGGAAATTCAGAGCAACCTGGAGGAAAAAAAAAAGGGGGCGGTGGGGAGTCCTTAATTTCTCTTGATTTTAAGTCTTTTCAGAGAGCAGTAATATGAGGAAGCAGCAGCACCAGCAAAGCCCGCCCTCATAATTTAAAGGAAGGTGTCAGAAATATAACCATTATTTTCTATCTTTGGCTCTGCCTTTGTCCAAGCCCATGTGCTGAAACCATAACAACAATATTCATCATGTGTCCATTCTATGGAGATGCTCATCCAATGCCGCCCAGGCATCGCATCATGGTATTGCCCTGTGATGCCAACGATCATTCTAGAACTAGAGTATCACCAGAAAAATGTAAATATTGGAGGCTTTACGTTTAAAGCAATTCAATGAAATGGTATTTTTATGTGATGTAAACCACTCTGGATTTTAGTTTGGATATTTACAGAAGCTTCAGAATGATAGCTAACGAGGGTTCCATCCTCTGAAATTTCTGTGTCTTAATGGCATAAGAGAAAATACACTGAGGACCTTTTTGTAGAGCTCTTTGTTTCATCTGTTTCATTTTACAGACATATATGCAGACCTGCACGACAGCACTCTACAGCTGGACTCAGAGATGGGGCATTAGAGGGCAGGGTATTTTTCCTACTGTGCCCTGGACTGCACCATTAATTTAATGGTGGAATATCATTCCCACCATGAAAGTGGGTCACTTAAAGCTCCCTCCTGGGGCATCTCATTTTTGCCTCTTGACAAGCCCCAGGGTTTCCCTGCAGTGAAGTGATCCCTTAACCTGGTTACTCCAAGGACTGAAGAAGATGATGCTCTTCCTTTTTTCGGGGTGTGAAGTTACCAGATTTTCCCTTGTTTACAGTGAAATACAGGTGAATAGCTGCAAGGCATATACACAGACACTGATGAATGAAACAGTTCCCATCAGCATTACTGCAGCTAACAATTCATTCCTCATCATTCACCCTTTCCTTCTGACCACAAGAAACATGAATGCTAAAATGCCTATATAGAACCAGGTTCAAGAGCAGTTTGCCTTCCTGATGTAAACAAAGCACCTGGGAGTTCAGAAGCCACAATCCCTATCCCATACCTGTTTCTTCAAGCATGCATTTCATTCCTAAATTATCTTTGCACTCCCCTCCCCACTTACTTATAACCTACTGCGATGCTAATCACCCTCAAGCCTCATTTACACCCCAGCTTACTACCACACCTGCCTGCATCACGAGTAAAGGCCACAGTCAGTGTTAGACCACCAAGACAAGCATGCACTGTTTAACTAGATGATGAAAACCAAGGCCAGAAAGTCAACTTCTCCTGAGAGATCCCCATCAAGTACCAAGCAATGGTGATTCTTCAATTGCACTGTGAACTCTTACTCCCTAGTTCATTTTATCTCTAGGTCTTTTTTTTTTTTTTTACCTTTTTTTCTTTTTTATTGCACCTTACACACACACATTGCCAAACTTATCTCCTGAATGGCACTTGTGCTATCTGGATGCCAGCCAATTTTAGGATACCATGGAAAGGATCAGTCTCATTTCAGGCCGTGGCTGTTGTAAGACTCTTCCCTCCCGGCACTGATTAATGAATCCACGATGCGTAATGTTTTCTCTCAGGCAAACGCTATCCTAAAGGATCACTCTGCCAGCTTCTTCTTGCCTCCCTACAGCTGAGCACTGATACTAATTAGCGTAATGAGCCTTCAGCATTTCCCTTGCTACATCTGACTGATTTTGTCACAATGGACAATCCTTGCTTCCCAAGCTAATCGATGCAGTTTGTGCTCTTCCTGTTCGGTGCATATAACTGTGCCTCTATCCTTGCTCGGCTCCCTCCGTTCTAAGGGTTCCTTTTATCTCTGTTGGCACGTTTCATTAAGTCACATTTGGTCAGAAATAAGTTAGAGACTGTCCTGGTTTTGACTAGGATAGAGTTAATTTTCTTCCTAGGAGCTGGCACAGTGCTGTGCTTTGGATTTAGTATGAGAAGAATGTTGATAACACCCTGATGGTTTAGTTGTTGCTCAGCAGTGCTTACACCAGTCGAGGACTTTTCACCTCCCCATGCTCTGCCAGGGGCACAAGAAGCTGGGAAGGGGCACAGCCAGCACAGCTGACCCCAACTGGCCAAAAGGCCATTCCAGACCATATGGTGTCATGCTCAGTATAGAAACTGGGGAGGAGGGGGCCAAAGGGTAGTGACCACTGCTTGGGGACAGGCTGGGCACCCATCAGTAGGTGGTGAGCAATTGCATCATGTGTTTTTCCTGGTTTTTTTTTCCTCTCTCTCTGTTTTCCTTTTCATTATAATTTATTATTATTATAATCATCATCAATTATTAAACTGTTCTTATCTCAACCCACAATTTTCTTTCTTTTGCTCTTCAGATTCTCTCCCCCATCCCTGAGGGGGAGGAAGGTGAGCAAGCGTCTGTGTGGTGCTGGGTTGCCAGTTGGGGATAAACCACCACAGAGACACAGAATATCTGCTTCACCCCAGCTAATGTTGTCAATGTCATAATCAAATAAGACAAGTTGTTCATACGATCTTCTGAAAAGGCGAGTTAACAGCATTGTCACAGACAAGCTATCCTTCCTCCCCTCCCTGTTCCACATCAAAAGTTCCCCATCAGATTTCTATTTCTTCTAGTTATAACACCAGAAATTATTAAATACCAGATAATTCCTTCGCCTGCAGTTGCCTACACTTTGCACTGTCATTTATGAGAAAAAGGCATGTAATAATGTTTTGTACTATTTTATGAAGGAGCAAATAAGGATTCAGGGAGCAAATAAAAACTGGGTTTTCAGTTTCTTGACATTGTGCATGATATGGGGTCATCTCAGGATCTTCAAATACTTTACATGTTTTTGATAACAAAGCCTTAAAGTCTCATTTTTACTTACTAGTTTTAGACGGAATAATGAATTTTCAGCTCAAGAAGTTTCTTATAACTGGTATCTACTTTCTGCAGGCAGTGTTGACTTTTCCTCACCAATCAAGCACTCCATTCCCCTCAAAACTTCGACTTTTCAGTCAAAACTCTAAACTGTACCATCCAAACCACTAGAACTGTTTAAGAGATGCATCTTGGCATATGTAGGAAAACATGTATTTGAGGATTCTTGGGCACCCATTCCTCTCTGTCGGAGGGTCTCTTTGGCTGGGCCACATGTCCCCCAGGGCAACATCAAGACTCCATGACAGCAATTCAGTAACATGCAGAATGACGATGCAACATGGGAGCCATAGCTTGGCTGAGGGAGCCAGGACACCAGGGCAGCCAAACAACTCCCAAATGGCACCACAATGATACTTCCAAATGGAAACACTGTTCTGAAATGCGAAGATTTGGCTCCAGTTTTGACCATTAATCATAGAAAAGCTTAAGCTTTCTATAGCAGGAAAAACACATTTTCCCAAACAGCCCCACTTACATCCTCCTACCAGCTATGTCAGCAAACCCTAATTTTGCAGGCAGGGATATTGAGAAGTGAAGCCACTCATGCAACAAAGCGATAAATCAGTGAAAAACTAGGAATAGAACTTGAGATCTGATGAATGCATATCAAATTAACTTTACTTTTAAGTTTTAGTTAATGTCCTTTAGCCTGTTTCTAATTCCTGCATTCTGACTTTCTTATTTTAAATATGGCTTATATCCACGTAGCTGAAGAGGATTCTTAACTGACTTAAGCTAATTGCTCACATATGGGTTGCATCGAATTAGCTGAGTTGATTTAAAAATCTGTTAGTTAAATCACTGCAATCACTGCATATAAATGAGTACTAAGAATTGCAATTTGAAGATGATTGTTCTAAAACTTAAACCAAAATAAATAATGCAGAAGGGCAAAGTGTGGCATCGTATATTAACAGTGAGAATCACAAGCAGAGGGGGGTGTAGAGGCCCAGAAAAAAAAAAAAAGTGCAGTGATAACTTCATATCTCTGCTAGCTTTTCCTAGGATCCTCACTTAGCCAAGCTGTCCAGGAGGTAATACTGCTTCTTGGCATCCTCCACCTCTGTGTAACTGAAGAGGTAACTAGAATGGAAGGAAAAATTCTCAAAGCAGTTGCTGTGAATTGGAAAGCAGATTCCTCCAAATATTTTGCTAATAAATTACAGATTAATTAGACTAATCCAACATTACTGCCAGTAAATAGTAAAAAATTGTTGTACTTGTTTTTTTAACAATGAGACAGGACCTGCACAAGAAACATGCTGCAAGATGCAGTTCATTCCTGGACCACCACTAGATCATCCTGACCTAACCCTGTCCAACATCATCTAAAAGGCTTTGCTCTGCTTCTAATGTCCAGGATTCATGGCCTAGGTATTGATTAGGGCATTGTCCCCCTATCCCAGAAGGAAATTCTGCTTGGAAACCTGTAGTCCCTTTCTAGTCTGGGCTCTGCAAAGCTTTGTATACACATCAGACTTGTTTCAGAAAGCTGACATCCCACAGCAAAGCAGGACAGTCACCTGACAGCTGCCAGTGAAGACAGAAAAAAGGAAAAAAGAGAGAAAGAGGCCAAGAAGAAGAAAGAGACAAAGGTGAGGAAGATTGAAGTCACTCCTCCCAAGCTGAGGTGCATTACATCCCCATTCTCCATCATCTCAGCCATTTTCCTTAAAAACAAGTAGCAGGGATAAGTGTCTGAAAGACACACCTGCATGACAATGAGGTGGTGGCATTCCAAAATAAGATACTTTTGAGCACGTATATTTTCAGCCCTGTAGGAGGCTGGAAGGTTGTTCTGCCAAACTTGCTCTGTTTGTTTTCTTAAGAGAGGTTAATAATAAACTATAAGAAAAAAAAAAAAAAAAAAAAAAAAAAAAAAAAAAAGGTTGCTCTAGATTGGGCAAAGTTGTTTGTCCCCCTGTAATGAGTGGCTAATGAGTCCCTCTGCTGAGTAGGCTCCAACATTCAATCCCTGAGTACTAATTCCCATTGCTCAGAAAAGATGCTGCTTTTCTTCTCTAAAAAAGATCTGGCACAGGGCAGGTTTATTTTGTCACCGAGCTGCTCAGTGCAGTGTAGAAGCACAAAGGGACCTGACTATACATGAGGCTGTGATGTGATTTATAGCAGAATGGCCCATAGGCGGTCCTATATGAAGCCATGCTATACTTCCTCCGTTAGTAAATTATAATTCCGACAAAGCAACATGAACTGAAATATGCTGAGTGGTAGCTTACAAAACACCCCAAACCCAAGTACATGGCTTGCCAGCTCCTTTCCTTTGCAAGTCAGGCATGGGCTAGCTAAGGAAAGTAACACTAGGTTGTGTTGGTGGCTCACGCTAGAAAGGTTTCCTCTCCCCCGACCTCTTTTTTCCAGCCACATTGTAAACCCAGTATGATTATGAAGATATTACTGCTAATATCTACAACATCACTGGAAATTCCCACTATAGTGGGCTATAGTGTTATGGGACTTGACCTCTGCTACCTTCACAGGCTACCTGTATGGCAAATATAAGCTCTCTGCAGTGAAATAATATTTCCTCACAGGTTGCTCAGCAATGATACATATGAATCCAGGCTTGTTATATTTCTCCTTTCTGACATGGGATTTCTAACTCTGCCTGTGAATTCCATTGAGGAGTCAGGAGTTACTATAAAACAGTTTGGTTTCTTTGCAGTAAGTGTTCCCTTCTGTGGAGATGAAAAATATTTGTGGATCAGACCTGTTTGCAATGCAGCTTCCAAGCCAAAACAGAAAAACACCCCCACCAAAACAGCACTACACCATCACCACCACAAAAAGACCCACTAACCCCCCAAACCCAACCCCACCTCTTATTTTCTTGTTAGACATTCCACCTGACATTGAAGGGAAGTGGCTATTTCCCATTTAACCAGACATATATTCCTGCATTCTTTTTTTGCCAGCACATGGTATCTTCCTCATAGATGTTCTACCCCTACACAATACTTCTCTCCAGTGCTATCAACTCCTGGTTAATACATCGCGTGATTCTTCCATGTATTCAGGGAGACCATTAAGGCTTTGGAAGGCTTGAGCAATGAGTTTGAAATACCATCACTGTCAGTAACTGCAGATTGCTTTGTGAAATAGCAAGTAACTGATGCATAGCAAATAGTTTGAGAAGTCATTCCAGTTACTTAAAAAAAAACCCACAACCAAACCAAAACCACCACTCGCTCTCCTGCAGACCCTCCTGCTCACAAACATGTGTACCGTCTCCCCTACAACATCCTTTCTGTAAGAGTCTCAGGTTAAGAGGAGAAGAAAGACTGAATTCTTCCGGTGCCCAGGCCAGAGAAGCTATGTCTCTTAGGACTGCCACACAAATGATGAATTTAAATTGTCCCTGTACGAGACCTGGCAACTACTACCAAGGCCACATCCAGCCTGTAGACAGCAATGTTTTACCAATAAACATCTGTTCACCAGCACGGGCTTGTCAAAGAATAATTATTTAATAAAGGTAAGGGGCAGGGGGACACGACACAAAGACATAACAGTTCTGCATCCTGCAATTCTCAGCAAAGAAAAGTCAGCCCTCTGCTAGCATGAAGCTAATCCTTCAGCGTATCCTCAGAGATCAGGCAACAGCCACTCCAGCACTGCTAGGAAGGCTTTTGGGGGACTGATCTGCCAGTAAGTAGAAGAACAAGCAGTCATGGAGAAGAAAAGCACTTTGGGGTTACGTCTAGATGCACTAAGCTTTCTTTTATTTGTTGACTTTCCCCCATGCACATGCACCATGAGCCTTCAAACGCCGCTGAATGCTAATTCTGATACTACACAACTGCTCATCCAAGCACAGTGTCTCTGGGCACTTCACAATAGTAAAGTTAAATGAAGCATTGAATACACACTTATTAAAACAAAATATCCACTAGAGAAACCTGATGGGCTTGCAGAGCTCTGCAAAACATTCAGAAAAAACTTAAAAATAGACACATATAAAAAGCAGTAACAGAGAGAATTACTGTAAAATCAAAAAAATTAAGCAAATTCTCCAGAAAGGTCACAAACCCGAGCAAGACCTGAGCAAAGGTTTAGGAGAGTTCATTTGAGTCCTAAATAAAACTAGCACTGAAAATTCAGGGTGCACAGAGAGAGATTTAAGATTCCCAAGAGGTGCAATCAGAACCCCAGGGGAGCTGAAAGACTTGCAATAGATACAATGCTGAACACATTAACTGTAGCAGTCTTGCTGGAAGTTTCTAGTAAAGAAAAACTAGGGCACTGGATAGGAACAAATATATGGAAGTTGTTCATATATACTTGTATGAGCAAAAAATCTAAGCTGTTTTTGCGTAGCAATTTAATTGGGGACTAGTACAATCAAAAAATTCCCTCTTGAAACAGATTTTCAGTATGAAGTTACTTGAATACTGAAATAAATGACCCAATTCTTCAAAATACGGAGTTCTCATCACTGCCTATTGAAGTTCAATAGAGTTGCAAGCGTTCATCATCTTCCAAAGTCAAGAAATTCTTATCTAGCTTCCTAAAAAAAAAAAAAGGATCAGGGCAAGTAATTTATAGTCCTTACTGTTCATTTTCATTTTTAACTCTGTTAATTTGTTAAATTGAATCAGGAAGCTTGAAGCATCAGGAGATATCTGCGGTTTTCCAGAATGGGGGCTACAGTACTTTATCCAAACACTTGAGGCTTTTTTCCCCTTCGCTTTTCCCCACCAGCCCCTCTACACACTTGTTTTTAATGTAACATAATAGAAGAATAACCTCTTACAGGAGAACGAATTGGGAATATTTGGAGATTGATGGGTATGAAATGAAGACACTCATGAAGAAAATCGATGATCAACATCCAATCTTAGTAGCAAAGCATTTAAAAATCTTTCAGGTAAGAGGCACTGTCCTTTTTCAGTAAGTTAAGAATATCGGGTCCTGATCAAAAATTGAAATATTTCATAGGAAAGTAGATGACAAACTACCAAGTTGACAGAGTCCCTTATTTAGACATGGAAAAAAAGAGAAGAGATCTCTAACACAACCTCTTGATCACTTATAGTAAGACATATAGAAGGGTAATTTACAGCTATAGCTTTTCTACTTAGAAGGCCCCATGGGTACAAACTGACACGAAGCCATTGAAAGCAATTTATATCTGCTGGCTGATCTAACTCAGCACACCCAGGTACTAACCAAGGAATAGGACCATGTTGTCTATCTTTACAGAAATCAACGACTCGGGGCTACAGTTTTTCTCTGCCTAAATAGTGAACTCTTTTTGACCTCCTCATAGGAAAGATTTCTTACATCTTTAGAAAAGAGCTGAACACATTTTAACTGTTAATACACACTCAGAGCCAACAGGTGACTGACAGCACTGATGTCCTGCAAAGTCCATCACACAGGGCAATACAACATTGGCCTCTAAGGAGAAGCTGTGCTAAGCTCCAACTTTGAACCGAGAGGTTTTCAAAACTGTTTTCCAAAGAGAATAACACTATTCTGTCACTGCTGCAACTTCAAAACACTGTTTTCAGTGGAGATATACCTGTAGTGTATCTCTCAGTAGAATGACATGGAAAGAAAGCAGAGAGGAATAAAATTTTCTCTGTTCCAACATAGATTTGAAAGAGAAACAAGCATGGCGCTTGCTTAGAATCCTAATAAAAGGCGGGGGGCTAACAAGTCTCTAGAATATTTCTGATGATACCCGAATAGTGTTTTTCCTTTTTGAATTTCTTCAGGACTCCTCGTTCTTTGAGCTATCCTACCACTCACAGACCCAAGAGAGATTAAAGACTCAGCTGCATAACATTTAGTCAATATAGATAAGCTCGCAGAAATATTCCCTACAAAAATCAATGTGCAAATTCAAGTAGGTCATTCTGATCAATGAGAATAAAGGTTGCACAAGGTTGCCAATTATTTTGACCAAGACTGTGAAAACGCTGAGGAATAAAGAGTGGCGTAGGAAAGACCTTAAGATCTAAGTTGTCTTCCTTAGTGCTTTCTCAGCTTTATAGTTTATCTTTTTGAAGTATTTGTAAGCAAGTGAAGTCACTTGGTACCTACAGGATAGGACCTGGCTAAAACTTCAACCAATCTTCTACCTTTCTTGACCAGCCTCATTCCAATAACATTATGTAATTAATATTGCTATACAGCACTGTAAAATGCTTAATAGTTGTAATTTTTGTTAAGATGTAACAAAGTTTACCACCACCCGCTGAAAAAAGTCAACAGAGAGAAGTATGACACAGTGCGTTAAAGAAAGTGGATAAAGTTCTTATTCTGATTGTGTGGCCACCTGGCAGGTTTGATCACCAAAACTTTCCAGTGAGTTAGGCAAAAAAAAAGAACATACCAAACCAGTCATACTTGTTGCCAATGTTGGATGTCCAAAATAAAAATCTATTTTTTTTTTTAAAGTAACCATCCCCACTGTCCCTTAGACTATGGGAAATGTACTTTTAATGTGAAATCTCAATTTCAATAGGACCATATTTTTTTTCAAACAGGCAGACATTTCAAACAATTATATTGTCATTAAATTAAGCCCAAAGTGCTTCTTTAAGGTATTACTGCCACCACTGTATAGGTGGGTAAAGTAACTACAAAGCAGTTTAATGACTTGTCTGAGACTGCATGGCAAACATTTGATAAAAGTGGAAAAATGATGATTCAAAGAGAGCAAAACATTCATAATTTTTTTTTCCAAGCTGTTCACAGCCGGGAAAGTAATTACTTAGTGGTCCTCAAAGGTTGATGCCATGAAGGATGCTTATCTCTATTCCTGAGCACTGAAAATTACCAGCAACAGAAAGCAAAAAGGGATTGCAACCAGGAAAAGAAAAAAAAGGAAGAATTAGGTCTATAGAGCTCATTTCTCTTCAGCTCACAAGGCAAATTTGTTGGCCTGAAAAGCACGCTCACTGAATTGCAGCACTGAATGTATTTCTCACGGTGTGACTCCACGGCTACAAAATCCCAGACGCAATTAGGTAACTGTAGGGCTGGATGTTTTATCATTTTTATACATGCAGGCGCTCCAGCGGTGGCTGTAGCAGGCTGCAGCTGGCCCGCCATCAGCCCCCAGCTGCTGCAGAGCAGAAAGGCAGTAACTACAATTGTGTGTAAACTTCAGTAAGCCACAAATTTTGCGGGTGTTGAAATGGGTTGAAATTGCTTAGCATGGCTTTAACTTCCTTCTAACACTTCCCAGCTCAGTCAGGTGAATATGACTTGCTTGGAAGAAGTCACAGAACATGGTTTTACACCATCAGACAAGGAGATGTCATTAGGCAACCTCTTAAGCATTAAGTCTTCAAACAGCCAAAGAATCGCTGAATTTCAAAGTAGGAGCATTTCAGAGGAAATATAAAACCCTCACAAATCCCAGTTCTGAGCCATTCTCCAATGATTAAAAATTAGGATGGTGCCTTTTCATCACATTTGTCTGTGAGGAGGGTTCTCCTGTCTTCTGTGGCATACAGGACTGGCTGCTGTCCAAAAGAAATGCTGCACCGAATGGTTCACAGATGCTAAGGATGAATTAACAGCATGGTGGTTTACATCCAAAACCACACACTCATGTCTTCCTCAAAATTAAAGTTACATCCTGATGCTCCATTTTTGTGAATACTTCTGAACACACCCTCTGAAGGGTACAAGCTTGGCTCTTGTTCAGCTGGTATACATCTAAGATAAACTCCATCAGAAGGCATTGACAAAGTTAAAAGGAATTACTTAGTGCTTAACATACATTCAAACCATCATTTATTTTATAGCTTTTCTTCACCCGTGGCATCTGGATATTCCATCTTTCCCTCCTTTGATCCGCCAGTCAAGCCCATTTGCTGTTTGGACCAGTATAAGTCTGTTCCATGAACTCACGATGAATACCATTTAACCTCCCAGTACTTCTCTTTCACGCTAACTCACATCAGCTGCAAAGTCTCTTTTGACCAACAAGCTCAGGAGTTGTAAAGAAAAGCAAACAATATTTTAAACAGCATAGAAATAATCCACTGCAGAGGAGAACAAGGTATCGAAACTCAAAATGGATCTCATGGACAACAGCAAACCAACACAGCATATATCCCAGTGCAGTGTTTCCTTTTGAGCTTCCACAATGCTGTTCAGGAATTTCACATTTCATTTTATGTAGAGAAGACCATCTCCCCACCACCCCAAGAGTTAAGCAAGCCTTAAAAGTGTTGAAAGCTGTCACAACATTGAAGAATAAAAATAAGTCTACCAACCGTCCTCTGCAAATATGCCTCCTCTTTCTTTCAGTTTATTTCAAGTGTAAAGCTCCATTAGAAGAATGGCCTGCTCTGCTATAAGCTGTTGTCCAAGTAACTTAAAGACATCAACTAGGCCAAGAGGCCTTTAGTGGATAAAGATGAGAGCATGGGAGGAACTGCTTATTTCCTTCCTGCCTCTTACAGGTCTGTTGCTTTATCCATCTAGTGGCAAAGCACCAAGGAAGAGTTCCACTCAGAGAGTGTTTTAATGCTATCACACACCGTTGGCACACACGATACAAGATGTATTACCTACTGCTCCGACAGTTGGAAAAAGAATGCCAAGCCCTGTCATTACGAGCAGACTGTTTATCACTGACACCAAAGAGCTGCTGGAATGGGAGGACTTGGGCACAGCACTGCCAAAAATGGCCTGGCAATGAGAAGATAATAGGATGCCACAGGGCTGTCCTAGCTTATGCTACTGGCACTACCCTTTGGATAGAGCTCACTGTCTTGAATTGCCAGAAAGACATCAGAGTTCAGCCCCGCTTTCCCCAGACAGCCTTTCGGTTTATCACAAAGAACAACCAATATTGAAAGAGGTGATTTTTTTTTTCCCCCATGCTAGGGTGATCCTCCAGTATACAGTTAAAGGTCTCTCTTTGAAAGAGGAGAATACAAGCAGGAATTAACCTAATTTAAGCATCTCTGCTGTTGGCCTACGAATGGGACAGGATGAGTCAGTAGTCAGTGACTGATTTGCTGTCACCATTTATTCCATGATCCCTGTTTGCTCTAATAAATCCTCATGCTATTGCCCTACTCCAGAGGACAAATAATCACCAGGTCTTACTCATCTAACAGGGTCAGTAAGATACATGCACAAAGCCTCTCAGACTCACAGACAGCGACAGCTTTGGGCTTTCATGGTATTCCTTCACAGCTACTTCTGTTCATCATATGCGGTCCTCCAGGGATGATTTGTCATGGTCCGTAGCAAGTTGCCTAACAGTTTCTCGCATAATTCAGTGACAGGTTACATCATTGTTTCAACTGGCGTGCCTCAGGGGGGCTCCTCTTTCTTGCTCTTCCCGTTGCCAACTTCCACTCAAATCTACCATCGCAGCAGGGATGTTGTTTGAAGCAATGACAATGCTTTGGAACAGGTTCCAAGGTAAAATAGTTTGCATCCATCACAAATTCTGCTATAAACGGTACTTGCATCTCACAAAGAATCTCCAGGATAGAAATATTTTAAAGACAGTGGAGGTTCAACAAATATCCCCCGTGTTTATTATTGACGCGAGCTCTCCCTTAAGAAGCAAAAGGAATCTTGCTGCCGCAGCAGTTTGGGAGATGCCACTTGAACAGAGTAACAATAGGAATCAATTCAGTCAAATCATATTTCTTACAGGTTAGTAAATCCTCCTGAAGCAGAGGAAATGTCAAGAATAAAGCTTAGGACAAATGGATGGACATATTTTTTATTTCCATATGTGTAAAGTAACTCAAGAGCCTTGAAGGAAAGAACCACTTCCCTGGGTATCCTGATTCAGTGAGCTGAGTTGAAGTTCATTCCAAAACACATTTCCCATCATTGCAAAGGGACATTTGAGTCAACTGTATTCTCAAAGTATTATTTACATCTGCTTCTCAGGATTTCATCAAATGCAAAGTGACTATGCTGACTGAATGGACACAGCCCCTTAATCGCATTCAGAGAAGAGAGCTGCTTGGATTTTATTTATTTATTTACTTACTGATTTATGTATTATTTAGCGGTCTGTTTGCAACTGCAAATATGCCTTCACTGCCCCATTAACCTGATCGCTTATCTAGGTTTCAAACTCAGCCCAGAACGTCCACACAAGATATATCTATGCAACATTTGGAGATGCTGTGCCTTGCATTTATGGCTGAGACTCTGGGTTATATTTTTAATGAATACCTATCCAGCTTTCCTGGACAGTAAATACATATTCTCTAAGAGAATGTGTGTTTACATATACACATCAGGTCCTAGCAAGAGCTGCAATGGCAGGGAAGCATCAGTACATACCTTCCTTTCGCTGTCCCCAAAGGGAATGGAATTTCCTTGCCATCACAACCCTCCCATACAGTGTTTGCTAGTTGTTGGCAGAGATGCAAATTGCATTTCCTCTGCCAGCAGATGTTTAAGCCAGAAATTTCACTGCCAGATTCTGATTACTTGACAGATAAAGTTGACAGTTGGTTCTTAAGACGGGGGGATAAAAAAAGAAAACAGGAGCAATTTACACATCACAATTGGGTTATGCTTCCAGTTACACTGTCAGACTGCAAAGTAACTTCATTTACTCCAGCAGAGCAATTGTGAATATACAGTGGGGTGTAGGAAAACAGAATCCAACCATAAGCCAAGGTACCTATGTTGACCAATTTGCCCTTCAAGCTAAAGGCTGTAGAAATACTTCACATGATGCTACTCAGAAGGCCACCTAGACATATATTTACCATTTCCTGAGACAGAGGAAACAAGAAAATTAATCAAATCACTGTTTTCCTATTTTGTATGACTAGCCAGCAGAATTCACGCTTTCAGGACATTCATAGGCTCAGATTCTAATGATAAAGATATGACCGTTTGCATTCAGTTCATTCTGCTACACATTAAAAAAAAAAAGTTATTTGTATTAAATAACAGGAACACATGAAAATAACCTCTTTAGAAAAAAGTCATAAGGATTCTTATTCCTTCTGTTCCTGGGCATAAGATTACCTCAGCAAACAGATCAAAAAGAAAGTCTTTCCTTACCACCCATCACCATTATAATGGCATGCTCCGAACTCAGTATTGACACTTGGTGTCACCCGTGGAGGATGACAATGACAAATGTCAGGTTTTGTCCTGTTGGACTAGGATTGCCACGTGACAACTGTCAATTCTTTACTACACTTTTCTACCTTCCACTTAACTTCTATTACATTGTATGGTGTGAAAGAAAAGATGCTTTCTTTCATCGACTATGAACATCTTCATTACACTTCAAAGTTACAGTGGTGAAATGGTTACAAATGATGAAAAACATTGCTCAAAAAAGAAAAAAAAAAAGAGGAAAATGAGAACCCTTATCTTTAGTGGGTTGATCCATCAATAACCTTCATACACCCAGATGCACCACAGATATGTCGCAGCTCATTCTAAGTAAATACGATGATCTTCCTATCAAATATATCCACTAGTAAGCCTGTGGCAGAATATTAAAAAAAAAAAAAAAAAAAAAAAAAAAAAAAAAAAGAATCCAGGAATTATATATGAACACTTCTTTTCTCTTCCCTACTGGACATCTATCTTTCTTACCTCCAGGTATGACAGTATATAAAAGCAACTCCCTTCCCAAATCCCTATTGGAAGCAACAGGAACATCATGTTACAATCAGCTCCACACAGACAAATGTTTTATTCATATCACACAACTAAAAAAAGCATATACTAGTTAATTTTATCTAAATAAAAAGCACAGTGTGGCTTTTAAATGATTTCAAGTTCTTTTCCTACCCTGCTGAGGTACATTTTACCTATTTAGGATGAGTGGCATCAAATTCAGATACTGAGAGTGAAACCCCAGAGATGTTTACAGTAAGCCATGGAATCCAGGGGCCCTTCCACGTATCCCGCAGATAAATGGATTATTACTAACATGATTTTTAAAACAAGTGATCAAACCCAATCCCCACTTCACTTAGCCAAATGAATTTCAAGGAGAAGAAACAGAGAAATCTGCTGCCATTTTCAGGGTTGATAGTTGCTCTTCTCTTCCAATTCTTCCCCACCGCCACCACCTGTTTTGCACAATATGCCGTTAATATCGTAAACACTGAAGTATTAGCTAGAGAATTTACAAGCACTGCTTGTTATTTCTTGGTGATGAAGGGAAATTGCCATAGATGTGAAAGCTATGGTTCAGAAGATATAAACCCAGGAATCTTTTTGATGGGATTTGAGCTTTCTCCAGATCTGAGGAACATTTAGGCTACACTAAGGATTTCTGAATGCTAATAATGAGCCCATTTAACACTCTCTATTATTTAATATAAAAGAGTTCTACATAAGTAATAGGGAAAAAATATTGTAATAGCACAGGCCAACAGGGAGCTAAGCTACTTAAGGAATATGATATAGCCCATTTTGTTGCCTAGGAAAGGAAGAATTATTTTACAAGTGCAGGAGAACTACTTGGGCCAAGGTTTCCTCAGATGACAGCATGGATGGATTCCACAGCAACACAACTGTGTCCACAGGTCAATATTGAGGCATAGTGGCAGAGCAACACAGAGGGGGGCCAGAAAGGGAAACAAGATGTATTGTACATCAAGATATGGTACGTTGAAGATGGCTGACACTAAGTGCACACCTTTACAACCAGTACTATGTTTCCTAAAACTCGTAATACCCTAAATAACTCCTAGGATCTTGGATACCAAATCTACACAATAACCTGTCTACCCAAGAACAGCTGGAGAAATGTATACACTTTTCTATATGCTGTGTGGAAACAGACCTCGCTAAATTTTGTGACGTCCTTCTTTGAACTCATCTGGGAAAAATCAACTGTTTTCAAACAGTCTCTCTAGGAACAAGAAACATCAGTAAGCAGAGCTCTCTGAAGGGTATGCACCAGTAATGACATGGGACGCTTTGGAGCTTCCATGGTCCTTGGTCCACATCATGCTAAACAAGAACTTTATACAATCCCAGTGGATTATCAAAACAAAAATAAAAAGAAGAGTAGGAGAGTGGCAGACAAAAGGCAGAAGCAAAATTTCATGGGGAGAGAAAGACATTCACAGAGAAAGGGCAAAATTGAAAGACAAAGAGACAGATCCTAATTTCTTTTCAGTTCAGAATCTATGTCCCTATGGGGTTAAAGCAAGGAAACAAACACTGTATGCTGGGATAGCAAGGAAAAACAGCCAAAATATTTACATTTGTATTCACATAACTGAAAAAGTGTAAAGCAGAAACAAAACCCCAACTTGGTCCTCAGGGGGTTTCTTGGTGTTGTTTTGTTTACACACAGAGACCCAGGACTTTGCTTAGAGCATCTTCCATTAGCCCTACTGCAGAGAATTACAAATGAGGAATCAGGTCATTCACTGGAAAAGATGCTAATATCAGTCTCCTATGGCTAAGAAGCTTCTGTAGTGTGGTTCTGGCTGGAAGTTCATGCTGCAAATCCAAGTAGCACTGGGTGAACATCTGATTGCAATTCTGGAAAAAATGCCAGCCAAACTCTTGCTCACATCAAAACCCCAGAAAGAGGAGAAAAAACAGCACTCTCATTGTTTGACAATATTTCTTTTCCTTCCCTGGCTCCTGCAAAGTGACACAAATACTGAAAAGAATCTCATTTGCAGTACGCTCCTTGTTACCAAGAATCCTAATACAATTTACGGACTATAATTACAAACGAGACAGTGAAACATACAGGAACTGAAGACAACAGCTGTTCTCAAATCCAGGGCTAACAATACAGTGTTATAAGTCCCCAAAAGCAATTACCGCCTACAAGACCTTTAAACCAGAAAAAAACTAAAAATCAAAGACAACGGCAGATAAAGGCAGTGCCTCGGTATCCAGCCGGAGACGCCATCCCATCAGTTGTGACTGTAAACTATTGACAACCTGCTCTACCAGGTTATGAGATGCTGATATCATTTACCTGCTACTGAAGCGCAGTTAAAACATTCAAATACGATAAAGCGACACCTCTACATTACGTTGGAAAGGAAGCAAGCAGCACGGTTATCAACTGAAACTGCTGCTCCAAGGGAGGGAACAGCACAAGTGTTTGACACATCACCAGGGATTACTGCCCTTTTCAAGAAGATTTCTCTGGTTACAGACAACGACAACAGCGATCGCTAGTAGCCTGGGCTATAGCTTGTGAAGACCAAAGCAGAAGGTGCCATGCGGCAGTCCTGCTCATCTTCTGAACCCCGTGCATGCGGGCTCAAATTTCCGAGTGTTCTCCGAGTCTAAAGAAAATTCAACAGCCAGAGCAGAAAGGCTCAACAGATGTCATAACTGGAGTAAACATCAACCTCTGTAACATCTGAAGAGATACCGCCCTGTCAGAGCTGCTTTGGATTTCATTTAATATTTTTTTAAACCCATTCTAAGGTTTTATGTCTTAAGCATACACACTGAAAACAGGACACAATGCCAGTGTGCTACCAAGGTTCACTGGAGTAAGAAAGCTAAAGGAGCATGGAGAGATGCATAGAGGGTGGAGAGATGCTTTTCTTCACTCCGCTGACTGAGTCTCATGACTTCTTATATTAAATATGAAACTGGAATTTAGAATTTCTCTAGGCTTTGCTTCTTCTTTTCTTTTTCAAGCTTGACTTTTCTTTTTTAGCCTTACCCTTAGGATTTCTTACCCCTGGCTCTGCCATTTCCAAGCACTTCTTTTCTCTGTACTCAGCCGGGTCTTCCTCGCTGTGACTTCAGCTGTAGGCGTTAGCAAAATTGGCTGCTTTGATTAGGAATGTGTGAGTGGAAGGCAGATAATAGCCTGGCTCTCTACACCTGATCACCCCGTGAGGGGTCATTGATAGGGGTCAACAGCTGAAATAAGTGTCTCATCACATGAAGAGTTTGTGAAGGAAAAGCTGTACTGTCAAATAAAGTGGAGCACAGCAGCGCTAGGATTTGAAGGGGGCTGAGTTATTTGTATATTTAGGTTGGTTTGTGTTCAGCAGATTTTGTTCTGGGCAGCAGCTTCCAGCTCAACAGACATGGAACCTGTATTAAACTAAAGAACAGCTGCACCTGAGGGGCTTGGAACTCCATCCTCCAAGAAATGGGTTTGTTAGATGGGCTACAGAAGTTGTAGCCACTCTTATACCAAGACTATGCTCTTGTCTTCTCTCACATGCAATAGGGCTGCAGTAATAATCTGGAAGCAAGGGGATTTTCTCAAGCCAGTTCACTGATGGGCTCTGATTAAATTATCTCCAGAGTAATCCATTTGTTGATTGACACTTGTAACATGAAGACCATCCCAGATCATTTGACACTGGCCACTGGTGAATCATCAAGTTAAAGCCTTTACTTTAAATGCTACTGTTATGAATGAAATGTCAAGTAGTGACATTTGATATTCTGCACCAATTACTACTGTGCATGTGGGCACATAAACACCACTTAAGCAGACTCAGAATCAGGCTTTTAGGAGTTCAGGGATCAAGAGAGACAGACTACTTGTCTTGTCTAGGTTTATAGACTACATAGCTATTGAGGGTCCATTAATCAAATAGGGAAAAAAACAGCCATTACAGCTGACAAAAAAAAAAAAAAAAAGATGGACTAAAGGCAGTTGAAATGGACAGTGCCTATATTATTCCCCACATCGTTTGCTCCTCTTGAACAGCCACTGGCGCATGTGTCAATCCGAAACAAATGAAAAAAAAAATAAAGAGGTACTATTGGCTTAAAGGCAACAGAGATAGAATAAATCTGTGAGCAAAAGCCAACAAACTTTCCAACAGTGGAAGCCACAGAGCTGTGGGAAGCCTGCCCATTACTTCTTAACTTGAATGGTCAATGATAAGAGAGAGTGTCCTACACAGGATATTCCTGTATCAGGTGTGCTGAGAGTCAAAGACCTGTTCCTTTCCTCAAAAGTATTTTCTATCCCTTACATTTATAACAGCAATTGTACCACCCTGCTATTATGCTTGCCTGTCTTTCCCTTGCCTCTCGTACACAGGAAAGTATAGATCACGACTTTCATTCCACTGCATTTCAGAGCCAAACTGCCAAACAGAGGTGAAAGGAAGAGGGGGATAGTCTGGGGATGTATCATGTATCATGTTTTCAAACCAAAACTTGACGCTAAACAGCTTTTCTTTAGAGAAAGCTTAGCTGTTCAGCACTGAGAACTTGGAGGGGGTTTGAAACCTTTTGATTGAATGACTTTTGAGACAACTGTCGAAGCTAGGGTTCGTTCTTGACAAAGACATAAAACTGGGGTACCTCAGATGTTTAAACAAAAATTGACTTTAAAATTCTGAACTCAAAACTCAGGGGTTATTAATTCCCATGTGAACATGCACTTTCCAGCTTTCTTGTTTTCTCTTTTGAACACAACATTGACCCTACCTACAGCATCCCCCAGCTGTTTGTGTAGCCACTTTTCTTTTTAGTGAGAGCACATTCGGAGGAAGCCAGCATGATGGATAACAGAAGTCCTTTGACATACTGTGTCATTTATCACATAACAGCCTCAATCCTGCTAAGAGGGCCTTCTCCATATGTCACTGTCAGCTCCTATGCCACCCCAATGCATCAAAAAGAAAAGTTTGAATATGAAGCACTGTAATTCCTAAGTCACAGCTCATTGCAGCTTTCCAGACATGAAGAACCATTCTGTCTATCTGCCAGCTTGTTTGTTTAATTTTCACCCTGTCTCACATATGTGAGAAATTAAGTCTTCAACATAGAAGAAAACCAGAAAAAAAGTCAGAGGTCTAGCAGAAAGAAGGAAGATAAAAATCTCTAATTCCATCAGGAATCCAATGTGACATTTTGAAGTGGAAAAAGAAAAGGCAGCCTATGAGCACTAGGCATTAGAGAATTGCTGAGAGTCCCATCTCCTTCCCAGCCTGGGAAAGAGGTTCTCTAATGGGCTGATGTGAAACCAGAAAGCTTAAAGCAATGCAGATAAACTGAACTCGGCTGCCTAATGGAGGCATATCTTATCTCTCCAGCCCCTTCAAGGGTTTGAAATGGACCTAAGGCTCCCAGAAAAGACACTTGAGATTATCCAGAAAGTCCTGCTTTGGGCTACCTAAAGTAATCTGAAATCACTCCCTAATGCAAAGTTTCAGCAAGTCGGTTCCCAGGTGACACCTGAAAACACAAACAAGGGGAGACTGAAGCCAGTGCTTGGGCCTCAGTTCTGCTCCATTACACTAACACAAATCCACAAGTCTCTGTGCTGCCTCCTGAGCATTAGCACAGATGGCAATCAAACCATGATCCATCCAGGCTCTTTTGCCATTAGCCTGTAGGAATGTAGCCTGACCATGGTACTGGCTCAGATTAATTGATTATATGATCATGTTTGGGCTGCCTGAGCACAGACAGAAGCAGCCTGTAGCATTTGCACCTCTTTCTTTACCTACTACACCCTGAATTACCTTCCCCTCCTCCAGTATGAAATAACTCTCTACCCACACTTCTAGTCTCCAAACCATTCATGCAACAGGGTCAGACCCTCTTTCTCAGCTTGCTCTTACAAACCTCATCCTGCCCCTGCTCAGAGCCCAGTTTCTGCAGAGCACCCCCAGCACCACCTCAGGATCCGTGGCTCTCCAGATGAGCCCGGAATAGGCTCCTTTTAGTCAAAGTGTCCTTGAAGCACCCACAATTGAGCATAGCTCCCGCATGTAACCAGGCAAATTGTCATACCATCCACCCTGTGCATCCATGAATCACCATTTAGAAAGTTAAAGCTATAACCTTCCTTTTCATGTTCTTTTAGCAATTTACAAAGCTTCCCACCATTATTCCTGGCCCAAATTTAGATGAACCATTTCATAGATGCATTTTGTAGTTGTTAGCAATTCCCAAGTTAGACAAACTTCCATAATACTTTGAATGATTCACAGACTCACCCAGTGTGACTGGCATTAAATTCCAAGAATTAAAATGCCATTTTGGATCACAATGAGTGATCTAAAACATAGAGTTTGCCACTTCATGAGGTCATTGTCATGCAGTCTTTGTATATTTCCATTTCATAAAATATAATTTTCTTTCAAAAGAATCAGAGGCAAATTACAGCCTGAAAATTAATCAATAAACCTTTATTATGCTAACCCTTAATAGGATTATTAATATGAAGAAACTTAAAAATTAATTTCTTCCTCAGCAAAGGTTTACTGACAAAACTTTATACTTCTGTGGCATTCACTTTGCTGCTGTCCTTTCCTGATGTCTACACTTTCTTAAAGAGGAATCACAAAAGGTATGTTAAATGCAATCTTCTTTACAGTATTATTTCCATAAGCTGAGTCGTAAGTCAGCTGACTCAAAGGTTCTGGATTTTGGTGCAAATTTCAGTGTACTCAAGGTCTTTGAGCAGCAGCTTAGCATCAGCCCAAACAGTCTTCGAGTCGCAAATCAGATTGGACCCCTTCATCCTCTCTGTTAAGCATTTGCAGTAGATGCTTTATCTAGAGATATTAAAGATGTGATAGAATAAGAGCCTGGTGAGCCTCCAAGGAAGCCTATGGGCCAAGTTACCAAGAAGCCCTTCAAAGGCTTTCATACCCCTATAAGCAGGTCCCTGCCTGGAGCTGCCAGGGTGGAACTCTGAATCAACAACATCGCTTCTGCTTTCCTTTCTATTTCAGGGTTTGGCATAAAGACAGACTTGTTTATGTGTATGAAGGGAAAATAAGAAGCAAAAGAATGATAATTCAGCTAGGGGCAAGCCTTGGTCATTATTTGGACCACTAGGCAACAGGGTTGAATTATGGCTTGCCATGACAGTACCCTAAATAACTGTTAGCTGGAAATATTAGCTTACATTACAGAAACAATTACAAGAGTTAACCATTTGGAAAAGGAAAACATGCTGTTGAAGAACTGCTGTTCAGCCACTGCAGTTCACATTCCTCGGATTAGAAGAGAAATTTCAAGGGGAAAAAAAGATAAATCAATCCAAGTTTGTGTCCAAGTCAGGCAACATGTTTTCAGGATAGCACGCAACAAAACATATGCATATTTGTGTTGCTGATTTGCACAAATCCATTCCCGCAGGATGAACATAATAATCGAAAATGAGAGCACAAATAGCCACTTAAATGCTTAAACCCCAACTTGAGTAATTGTGCATGCAAATGCATATGTATTTTTCAAGCACAACTGCATCTTTTCAATCCTGACAATCTGGATCAAAATGGCTTCTATTAGCATGATTGTATATGCACTTATACACGTAGAAGAATATTGTACCATTTGGACCACAGAGTTTTTGGCAAACCTCAAAGCAAACTCCTTATTTAGGCTCACATCAGGTTTAAGCAAGAATTGGCAAAGGCAGAACCATACATGCGCCACAGCTAATTTATAGAGAATTAGTGCGTGCTAGATCTATGCTCTTTGGGGACCAACCATCCCATCTAAGACTGCAAGTAAAATTATGGTTTCAGAGATGCCACATGTATTTCTCAAAGATTAATAAAATGCTTAGGGAAATACACAAAACAGAAGGGATTTGACTGCACCTAAGTGATTTCTTTTCAAGTCACTGTAGTTTGCAACATCTGCTACAGACCTAGTTGCTACAACTTCTGCCCAATGGCTTAAAACCAGCAACTCCCAGCATCCAGAGGCAACGAATTCAGGGGTTACAAAGGAGCTGCTTTGCACCAGTCCAAAGTTCATACAGCACACCATGCCTAAAAGTAAAGTAGGTAGCTTGTCATGGCACTTCAAGACCTTTTGGGACAAAAGATGTAAAAAATAAACTGCTGCCATCAGTATGCACAATCAGAACCGACACATAGCACTTAAAAAGGGAGAGGTATGAACACTGGCAAAGCCAGTTCATTATAAGTAACCGCCCTGAGTTGGGCTTTTGTTTTAGTAAGAAACTGTGTAATGGAAAGATATACTTGATTCAAATTATTTTTTGCTGTTTACAGTAACAGAGGCTTTTTCTTAATATTGTCCTTTTTATTTACATTCCCAGCTGTATTAGTGTTACGAGTCTGAAAGCTCAAAGCCATCGATATGGACACGATTTGATTTTGAACAGACTGCATTCTGGATGGGATTACATACTGTTCAAATCTGCCTAAAGATACCGTGACTTAAAACACCTCTCTCTTCTCCATTTGAAAACTAGCATGTGTACAAGACAAGTCAACAGATTCCCCAAACATGAAGTTATTCCAAACTCCCTTTGTGTAACATGCATGTTCTGAAGGGGGAAAAAACAACTGTTCCCCCAGTGCCTTCACTCTTGGGATTTCCACATTCAGCCTTTATGCTGTAAGCGTAAAGGTAAATCAGCAGAAGGTTTGGCTGTTCCACGCAGATGGTTCGACACACAAAGTGCCAGCTGCCTTTCCAGAGATCTCAGCCAAACCCCAAAGATGTTATTCTTGTCACCTAAAAATATCCAATTAAAACATAGCTTAGTCTTAATCTCCCGTACCCCCTTCTACTTCACTTTCAGACCTTGTATTGCTGCTCTGCTTTCACAGTTATAATCCAGACCTGCTTTGCAGACCGTTATATCCATCTGAGCATAGAATTCACTGCTAGCTCAAACACAGTGCTAGAGATCTCTGTGATATAGACCGAGATCTATTAAGAGACTTGGATGAGAGACCACCAACTTTTTTCACATCACTGAAGCAAGGATTTAAAACCATGCTAGTGCTCTCTAGAAGTCACTGATAAGCACAATAAACTGCTTTGCTATGTAAGCCTTTTCCCCTGCTTCTTCTCACTTCTAAATGGTATTAAAATAGTTTATGAGTGTTCAGCTGCTCTGAACCTTACATTCTCTTATGTGCCGTAACCATTACAGGGAAGACACAAAAATCATCACTTTTTTAATCTTTGCCTTTTGTTTGTTAATGACCTTTTGTTAGCTAACAGACAATGAATATGGGAAACTCTCCTCAAGAAGTTTTCATTGGCGTTATTGCTGTTACTGCTGGTAGAAGACACTGGTAGAAGACCAGAGCTAGAACTGGGAAGCAAATTTCTGCTTTAGGCAGTGCTGAGTTGGAGCAAGTGTCCCCTGGGAGAACTGGTACACTGCCTTCTCATTCAAAAGCTGAGCTTATGAACAGTTTGGAAGGAAAATGAGGGAACCGGGAGCACAGAAAGAAAATCTGCTACTAGAGATGCTGTCATTGGACGTACATGACAAGCATCCTTGCACTCACACCTTGTTATTGCCTGGTAACTTTAGAGGAGGAGAAAGAGAAATTCAAGAGAAGGGTCAGAGGCAAAAAAACACCCCAAATAAAATAAACTAAATCAGCCTCACATGAAGATACTGACCTGAACATGGAGTGTTATATGTACATATTTAGAAATAAATCCTTTTTCCTATTTGTATTCTACAATACATATATGGTAGAATACAGCAGCTCTTCTCCAACCTTTATAAAAATTATGCATTAAGTCTTTGTCATTTGTAGCAGACAAATGAAAGAAATCCAAAAGGTGAATTAGGATCTAGACTATATCGTTCACTACCACTTCTGCTCTGCGTTCTGCTTCCCCAGACAAGGAAGCATCCTACAGCATATAATGGAACATATAACTATTTTATATAAGAAAACAACCACTTGTGAAATTCAAAGCACAATTCTGAATTAGCCTAAATTCTATAGAATTTTACAGCATAAATCATCACTATTCCCATGCAGTAATATATCATCACAGTTACCCAACAGCCTCTATCAGGGTGTGTTCAAATGCTAACTTCAGAGTTTTGCAGTAAGCAGACCCAAGGCACACCATTACAGGAGCTCTCTTCACTGCCAATCTCACCCTCTGCCTCCCCCCCACCCCCAGCTCAAACCTGGGCTATAGGACTTCAAAAGCCCTTCAGTTTTTCTACCCCTTCAAGACTCAGAGCTCCTTTGGAGCACTAAATCTCTGCGGCACTTCTTTTTCCTGACTCGCAGAAGTGCTACCTGTTCAGTTGCAGGAGAGGTTTTGATTTCTCACTCTTTATCATTCCAACATTGACTCAATTTTCTGGGTTTCATTTTCTTGATGTTTCTGTGGGACATTCAGCTGGATTTATAACTTAGGGTGGCAATTTGCTGAAATCATTGGAGCAAAATTTGCCCATGTAATTACCCCAATTGCATGTGCAATCATATGACCAATGTGCACAGGTGAACAATTCAACTTCAGCTGGCCCTCTGTAGGTGCATTTTTGCACAAGCCATTTTGAAAACATAAGCTTTCAAATTAAGCTTATTTTTGTGGATAAGCCTCTTTGTCCCATTTCTACAAACACTATTTTCAATTGCCAGTCCATTTCTCCAACCCAAGGCCATTATACATCTCCTCTCCTATTGCAGTACTTTGCCAGCTTTTATTGTTATATTTGAATAACAGATTCCAGAGCGAGAGGAGGGGAAAGTGAGAGAGAAATACAGAAATAAATAAAAATGTTAAAGAACAACATTAGACAAAACACTGAGCTAATCCAACTGAATTTTTTAAAGCAAAATCATGGAAAAGCAGCTTTATACTTGCATAACTAAGCTTCAGATTTTTTTTATTCATAGGCTTTAAAAAAGAAATTCTGTGCATATTTCACAAAAAATGATGTGTTTTAATACTTAAAAGGGACTGAATAGTCTTATAAAACGTGAAATGTCACTTGGAACTCCAGGGATGTCCAGTTTTCAGGGCAAAAGAAATATTGCCTGATTTATTACGCAGTGCAATATATGGATGTATATTACAAGAGACAATAACCTTCATTCCCAGGCAATTTCAGCTTTCCAGGTAGCGTGGATATTGCAGTAAAGTATTGGACATTCTTCACTGCATCTATAAAAGTGAAGTTTTTACAATTTCATTTTGTGGACTTCTCTTTTCCCATCCTACGAATAACAACTCCAGCTCTGAATCTGTAGCTTCCAATAGGCATTAACTTGGATAAGTAGACTTGATCTTGAGATTGGTGACCAAAACAGCCCTTTTACTCATGACGTTAGCTCATCTGCAAAATATTCAGCTTTGATACCAGTATTTGATGCCTACCACAATCAGGTAAGAAGTGAAATCCAAGTTCAGCAGTAATTATAATATTTCCCAGTGTAGGTTTACACCTATACAGCCAGCTGGGTCAAGCTTTGCAGATACCTCCGCAAATTCCAAAAATGTATATAAAGGGATTCCTAATTTTTAATACAATTCTCCAATTCCTGCATTGGTGATACTGAGGTATCCTTCACAAAGCTTCATCACATGCTTGTAGAAGTCATCACAAGCAGGATGCTTTCCCTATCCCAAGATGTAACACTGAAGGAGAGCTGTAACTACAAAGCTCACACCTCCATGAAGTGCATTGCATGACCAGGGCTGAGAAGGTGGATCAGGCTACACGAGAACCAACAGCCCAGCATCCTTTCCATTCTTACCAGTCCTAATGCATAGGCTGTGCCACTAATGCAGCAGCTCCTAACAAGGGACCAGCTGCTCCTTGCCTGCCTCTATACAGAGCCTAGCACAGGCACAATTGTTATGGGAATAATATACCACAAAGGGGACTCAAATAAGCATAATAACAAACAAAAGGGATAATGATACACAATCAAGCTAACAAGAACAACAACATAATTCAATCATCTCATTAGCTTTAGTAAAAGCTAGCTTTGTACACCAGTCTCCTGGCTCCTGGAAACGTCTTCAAAGGAGTGCACACATCTGATTATGAACTCCCATCGTCAGTCAGGAAAATAGAGACGAATGCAGAACAAAATGATTCCTTTCTGAGCCTGTAGAACATCATGTTCACATCTAATATTCATGCTAACTCAAAAATACAAGTTATTACCTATCTAAAATGAAATAATTTCTAAGGCTAAAAGCTTAAGTGTTTAGTAGTCCAAGACAATAATATCACTGAGCCCACACCAAGTGATTTGTGTAGTGAAATTCCCAGGTGACCTTGCATCGCCAGCAAAAATTGGGTAGGAAAGAGCCAAGGGAGACTCACTCAACTCATGGGGCATCTGTGCAGTTTCAGAGCTTTACAAAGACTGCACATGCTTTGCAGTTGGTAACTGGAAGACTAATGAAACAAGGGACAATGCATTAAATCCTTCCAGTTCTTAATATGGCCATTAACTAATTAGTTTTCAAGACCATTTAGAAGACAGACGGTACAGTAATCTCCATTCTACTGGCAAGCAACAGTAGGGTACTTTTGTAAGAAACCTGCAAGCAGGAGAACAAGGTCCCAGACTTCAGAGTTTAACAAACCCTAGACCCTGCCCATACCAGACTTCCTGCTGCTGGGTGTTTTGTGTTCTCTACCGAAGCACACAGACAGTGGTACAGTTCTCTGGGCGATCTGTCAAAAATTAGCAGTTGCATTGGTCTGTTACTAGGCTGGACACTAGGACAAGCAGTTATAATGCAATATATTGAGTGTACTGCCCGGCTCAAATTCCTGGAAACACATGGGATATGCTGGAAGATAAAAGGAACGAGAGCAAAGCACCCAAAACTTCAGCTAATCAGCTTCTGGGAAACAAAAGCACCAAGCAATAAAGCCAACCACTGACATGAGGCTGTTGCCGAGTCCCATAGACAACGATATCACACAGGCTTCTGTTTTGGAGACTCAGACACACAATAAATTAGGTGAGGGTGTTAGAACAACAGCTGGCTGCTAATTAGTCACAGCCCCCCTCAGCAGGGTATCAGCAAAGTGGCAAAGAACATCTCGAGTAAATTAAATTTTAAAAAATCCTACTGCAATCACTCCCCTGACAGACCCTTCCCTTCATCTCCCCTCTCGGCTTTTTATTTATTGTAATTACTTTAGTAATAAGATTTGTTTCCTTGTTATTATATATATTACCATGCAGGGCAACAACAACGACAACAACAAAATAATAGCTGGGAAGAGTTATGTAGCTTATTTATCTCCTTGGCTGTTATAGGACCACTGGGTGGAGAGAGCAATGAGGAGGTGGGGGCCTGGGAAAAGCAGTAAATAGGAGGGAAAGCATATTCCTCAGGAGCAGGGACGTATGGGGGCATATTTACGAAGGAGGAAACACTGACAATGAGCGTATAGAGCTAATAACTCAGGGGGCCCAGCAGCTCCAGCTGATAAAGGAAGGAATAAACAATACTGCATTGGAAGCGTTGTCAGAAGGGAGAGTCCTGGGGTGCAGCCGACTGCAGGCGGATGTTTATCGCAGGAGGAGAGCCAAGGGGTAGGCTATCACCTCAGCACAGCACAAAGGGCCCTGGTTGAAACTGGGGCACCTCCCACAGCACAGAGAGGTACTCGGAGAAGTGCATGGTACAGGGCTAGACCCCATTTCTGGCTCCACCAAGGAACAGCTTGCAGAGATGAGGGGTGAGGAATATGGCAGCTCATATTTTATTTCATGCTGTGCACGTACTAGCCACATTTGCTACGCTAAGCTCCCAAATCCATCACTGCCCTCTTAGTGGAGGGCAACAGAAGCAACACCTGAGGCAGCAAAGCAGCAAATAGCTGAGAAAACCTCTACTCCTCTTGGGGAAAGTTAGCCCACGCTTCACATGGACATCCTAGAACCACATACCGTGCCAGGACAGATGCTCCCAGAACAAGCGTTTTCATCCCCTCTGAGGTACTGAGGAAAACATCAGTGCATGCAAGCATGCCACCTTACTGCATGCAACTCTGAGCACAGAGGTTATAAATGAGTAAGGGCTGACTCTCTTACAAAATGCTCTGTTCTCCAGTATACCTTGGCTTCTACATGCACCTACCCAACTGCTTTTGGTGTGGTGGTGCCAATTTAAATGCAGGGCTTCCGAAGACAACATGGGTGACAGATTCATGCAGCGTCTGCCAAAGAACAGCAGCATGCTAATCCTGCGGCACCTCTTCCCCTCCTAGACATGAGCTCTCCCACTGCATTAATGACAGAATTTGAAATCGCTCCTTTCCCAGCCTTCCCACATTTCCGCACTATCCTTAGAGAAACACACACATCATAGATTAGGTAGTCTGGAGAGAGCCTTCAGAGTGTGTTTGCAGGGTGCGTGGCACCAATTTAGTTATACAAGGCTAGATTCTGAGAATTAAACTCTTCAAAATCCTCTGACCACAGAGAAGCAATAAGGGGGGGAGGGATGAAAGGGGGGGATGTCTGAAGTTGTACAGTTTTGTGTGACATCACCTCAAGATTTAATCCTTGAGGATGCAGTTCTGGATCATAAACTGACTCCTTAGACTGGCCATTAGCCTTTTTCCTGTCCTTGATCAGAAGGGATTTTAGGGGACATTTAATTTCATCTCCATTTCAGTAATTATCAAAGGGGTAAAGCTTTTCTCTGCTGGATTTGAGGAGGTATCGTACAAAGCTCCATAAGTAAATGAGGATGGAATAAACAGCCTAAAGTGGTAGCAAACATCAGTTCGGAGACAAGAAACCCAGCAGGTCACCTGCCTTACCTTTGGGCAGCAGCAAAGCTTACTCAGCCTGCGTTGTGGGAGGGCAGGTGCAGGAGGGAACAGGGGGTTTTAAAACCAGATAAAGAATAGTCCATGGCTATAATCCAAAATGCAAATCAGAATTTCTTCTTCCTAACCGCTACTACAGTTACCCCATGGCTTTGAAGAAATCATGCTGCTTCCAAAAAAATTCATCTTCCTTTACAAAAAAACAAAAAAAAAACCAAAACCACAGACTCACCAGCTCCCATCTCCACCCATCTCCGCTGATTGGTTCAATTAATTTATAAAATGCATCAAGTTCGTTTCATTGAAAAGCTGGTTTGATTCAGTAGGAGGGAGGGGAGAGTGAGAAAAGGGCAGACCAAAGAGAAGAAAGAGGAAATGTTAAAAGGAGTAAAGGAAGAGGAAGAAGGTGGCAACGAAGGAACGAGACATGAACTCAGAGAACTGTGATATTGGCCAGTTGGGAAGAGAATTTCTGTATACACAAAATACACAGGCCATCCATGAGCAGTCTGCACGTGAAGTATTTTTTAAAACACAATCATTTCCGCAGGAGCTTCCACTTCTTGCTTGATCAATGATCTTGCAAGCCTGATCATTTTTAATTTAATACTTCTGGGAATTGGGGGGAAAAAATCCTTCATCAAACAGGCAGAGTTGGCAAGCATTGAGTGTTAGCATTTGGCATCATTTATTACTGCTGCATATGGTGATATAAATTAGGTTATACTGATATAATTAATAACCCTAAATGTAGGTGCAATAAATAGCAATATTTATCTAGAAATGCAGTGTCTGGAGAAGTCCAGCCAAACCCACAAAATGTTGACTGCCACGTTGCGGCTGTGCGCGCACGTGGGAGCGCCGGGCACGCACGTAGGTGGCACGAGGGTCCGAGCAGATGCTGGGACACAGCTGCGAACACCAGCGGGCAGGAAGACGCACAGCAGGAGCACACAACGACAGCATAAGAGCACATCCCAGGTTAGCACCCACCGGCACAGGCACGCGCGAGCACACACGCGACTCAATGCTGAAATGCTTGATAATGAGTTTGTGTGGAAAAGTGTGAACAGCAAACAGCATTCTGTTTCTTCATAAAAGCCTCCTTTTGTGCCACCACAATTAAGCTTTTGACAAATTCCACTACCAAACTCTGCTGTCAGGATTTTACCCAACTGTGACTACGACAGATCTAGTTTCAAGGTACAAAGATTTCACTAGAACAGATGACCTTTTTTTTTTTTTAAAGCAATCCAAAAAGTTTCACCAAAAGCTTCTCCACATCATTCCTAGTACATCTAGAGTTTTCCGAGAACAACATTTTCTACCTTCTACAAGTTAAACCCAAGTTTAATAGTTAAAATAGTAGCAGATCTAGATTGAAGAGAAAATGCTCCCAATATGCATAGTTCAGTCTTCATTTCAAACTGCTCAAGGGTTCTGTTATATCATTACCCCATTCTCCAAGGAAGTAAACCCAGCAAAAAGGAGGGGGGCAATGACTAAGGTCACACAGAATGTTGGTAGCAGAGCCAGGAATAAAACACAGATCTCTCACTCACCCACTGCATTTTATATCACTTTCCTAATGGAAGTGGTACTCTTCTTCATGGGTTCCCCATCACTTAATAGAGATTAATTCCTTTTAAAGCTTTCCTATTTTACTATGATTTAGTTTAAAAGGGGGATAAGAGGTATAAGTGAAGGTAGTGAGCCATAACACCAAACAGCACTTACTACTTTGGATTCTCACAGAACAACTTGTGCAAAATAAAGTCATCCTGCAAAGACACCTTCTGCTAAGTAGTTTAATATGGCTGTCATTTCAGACGGACTCCCACTACTGCTCTTGGAGATGAAGACTATTTTTTCCTTGTAATTTATACTGAAAGAAACAAAATTAAAACATACAAATAACCGTATCGGGTCATACCACTTATGAGGTCTACATGAGGCAACACGCAGTCACCACCAGTGGTCAAAAGCCAGTGTCTGACAGAAAGTGTATCCTGAACTTTATGAAAAGCAATGTCTATTATTTAATTTGAAATATATAGCCATTATCAGATCAGCTGAATATTATTTGTCAAACCCTACACCTGACTGCTGTTCAGGATGGAGCACAACACCCCACTGCACACAGCAAAACAATTGCTTGCCAGTTCTCTCCGAACGGAACACAGTCAAATTAGCTGCAATATACATTGTAGCGATCTATATTTTTTATGTGATGACAACCCCACTTGTACGTCCACACTTGCATCACCACTACCTTCATTTAGCATCAGTGACAGGGCTGCAAGTCTCTCCATCACTGCCAGACAGGAACGGATTCTCAGAGCACTGACTGAAGTGCAAGGGAGGGTAGAGAGATGCTTCCCAGCTCAGCCACGCGCCGACGGAGCATAATCGCATTACTGCAGTCCTATCTGTGTTAGGGGAATGTTCTCCGCTTGTAACTTCCAGATCACATCAACCAAAGCAAATACCAAGGCCTTGATCGCCTGGTTGCCACGGAAGGCTCCCAAAGTGCGATGGCGTGGTACCCTGCTGGGACCCGCGCTCTTGCGCCGCGCAGCGCCCGCAGCAGGGAGCCAGCTGGGGAAGGGGCACAGCTGGGCTGCTGGAAGAAATCCTTTGTAACCACGCACCGCATCCGTCTCTGCGACGGGCAGCGAGGCGGTGTGCACACCCCAGCAGTAAGGCGATTCAAAGAACGAAGAAAGAATCCAAACTCTTTCTTAAATAAAGATACTGAGATACCAAGACGAAAGCAACAGAGGCACCGAAACAGAAGAAATCCTTGTTTCACAGGAAGAGATAAGATCATGGGTTACCACACATGGGTATTTTCCCAGTGTCCAGCACAGAGCCAAGATAAGCACTGGCCTGGATAGTGGGTTTGACACATTCAGTACGTCCAGTCCTTGTGGGGGGAAGATGTGAGAGGACAACAACTTGTACAAAACTAGAGAAGAAGAGCAGGTTGGGATGCTGACAGAGGGAACACCAGGCACTCTAGCAGCCTGTCTGGAGATACCTGTTTGGTGGGACTTCCACAAAAGGAATTGTGAATCCTAGCATAAACAAGTTGCTTCATGAAATGGGTTGTGAAATGGGTTTTAGAGATGTAAAAAACATTTAGCAAGTAACTTCTTAAAAGTACTATGGTTGATGATGGACTATAGACCACCTTCCTCAGAAAAGTTTCCCTCATAACACTGACTTGAAAGGTAACAGCATTTACTAGTGCATTTAGGCCTGGACAAGGTGGAACAGTAAGTAGCTAAATAAATCTGCATGTGCACATATAGACATTCAGGATCTGAAAGATATTTGCCTTCTCCAATCACAGAATCACAGAATCGCAAGGGTTGGAAGGGACCTCAGGAGATCAGCTAGCCCAACCCCCCTGCTAGAGCAGGCTCACCTAGAGCATGCTACACAGGACTTCATCCAGGCAGGCTTTGAATATCTCCAGAGAAGGAGACTCCACAACCTCCCTGGGCAGCCTGTTCCAGTGCTCTGTCACCCTCAAAGTAAAGAAGTTCTTCCGCATATTCAACTGAAACCTCTTATGTTTCAGTTTGCACCCATTGCCCCTAGTCCTGTCGCTGGACACCACTGCAAACAGACTGCTTCCATCCTCATGACTTCCGCCCTTAAGATATTTGTATGTGTTGATAAGGTCCCCTCTCAGTCTTCTCTTCTTCAGGCTGAACAAGCCCAACTCTCTCAGCCTTTCCTCGTAGGGGAGGTGCTCCAGTCCCTTTATCATCCTAGTTGCCCTCCTCTGGACTCTTTCTGGGAGTTCCTCATCTTTCTTGAACTGGGGAGCCCAGAATGTGCATGGTTATCTCCATCAGACCACCAGTAAACCCCAGGCCTAGAACAGAAGCATTTCTTTCAGTGAAGGAGGACCAAAGTCTACTAAAAAGCATAAGGGAATAGTTCTCTCCCTTCCCCAGGCCACACAATCAGTAACGGAGCCATGGCTAAGTCCCTGTTCCCCTGCTCCTATTCCACATGCAAGGCTTACCAAACTTTCTCACTCATCACTAGATTTAACTACAGTTTAAGCTCATCTGCACCAGGGAAGGCAAGACACCTTCCTGTGTGACAGGAGCTCAGGCGGGTGACACTGCATCCAGGTGTCACCGAGAGCCACCTCCTCCCTCCTGAGGGCTCCTTCTCTGCTACACTCAGCTCCTGGCACCTGGATAAAAAAGGTCAGACATTCCCTCCAGTTCTCCATCTGCTGGAAACTTTAACTAAGTGAAGTGAAAGGGAAAAAAAAAAAGGGGGGGGGGGGGACGGCACGCAGCAGAAAGCCACAACTTTTCTTTTTTTTTTTTGCTCCTGCTGTCTGGAAGGATCAAGGAAGCATTTGGTGCCAAGCACACGCTTTGAAAACTCTGGGGAAGTATCCAGCTGCTCTGAATAGCCCTCCGAGACTATGGATACGCTCAGGTCCTGGGGTGTGTAGCAGCACAGAAGTTATGACTGTTCATAGGCACAGACTAGAGACTGTCAGAAAAGCCCACATTGCCCTCCAACCCCTTGCTCCAAACCAAAATGAATTTGTTTAGAACCAAAAAAACTCAACTCGGTTGTTGCTCAGGATAGTTTCTCTGTTTCTGCAGCACTCAGTCTGCACAGCATCACCCTAAAGCAGGCAGGAGAACGTAGCTCCAAAAAAAGTTGTTCCTCTACGCCTTGCTGTGCATTTCAGTGCTTGTCTAAGCCCATCTTCCAGCCTCGAGATTGCTCATGTGTTCCACTGCACCAAGCCAGGGGACACAGTTGCTACCAAAACCTGCAACCCCTATTGCCAGGTCAAAACGTACAACTTGCCAGCTACAGGTGGGATGTGCTCATCATGTCCTGCCCCTGCATCAGGGACAGGGCTGGCAGTTACTGACTTACAGCCACTCCACAAGCACCCGATGAAGCGAACAAACTCCACTGTCTGCAGAAACACTGGAGATTTTTTCCAGTGAAGTGCAAAAGCCTACCTTACCTTAGTGCACTCTTCAAGCCTTCGAGGGGAATTCCTCTTTCACCAACTTCATAGAGATATTTATTTCATGTTAACTTATTTCATGTTAATGCATCAGAAGTAGAGTGGTACTTTTTCCAATCGTGTACAGGGAGAGGGAAGACAAGTTAGCGTGGGTGGGCAGGGATGGCATAAAGGCAAAGAATGCAAAAAGGAATCAGTATTTTCCAAGCTCAGATTCAGTATCTCTTAGGAAACATGTGGGAGGCAAGATTGAAAAGGAGGTGGGAGAAGGAGGGAGCTTCACTATATGGAAATATTTCCATGAAAATGTGAAAATTTAATAGATCCTTACTCATCTTCCCCCCCCCATCAGGCTATACAAAGCATTAATTAAAGCCAGTTATTCCCAAGCATATCTGGCTTGCAGGTGAGGTCTGCCCTGCTGATTTAGCAGAACAGACAGATTTCCATTTAGCAAGAAAGATCCAGTTTCTTTGGCACTGCTAATACTCCATCTAAGCAGCTGAGAAATCTTATGGCCACACAGAGTACAGAATCACGTACATCTGACAAATGGAAGACAGCACCCTGGGCTATATTTCAGATTCACATTGTCCATACAGGATTGATAATAGGATGGATAAAACACAAGGCAAAGGGAATTCTCCTGGCCCAAAACATCGACAACAAGACCTGCTAGGTGCATGGGGTAAAAGCCCGTGGACAAACCCAGCGAAACCCCAGAGTAAGTACATGTCACAACTCACTTGCCATTGATGACTCCATCAGGATTAAGCATGGGGACAATCTTGAAAATGAAGCATTTCCGCAGGAGATCAGCAATGGGATCACTGCTCACAAGGAACTCCAGGGTCCCCTTCATCACCCAACTGGCATTGCTTTCACCCGGGTGAACACGGGCCATTAGAAACACGTAAGGACGATTGTCTGTAAAACAAAGCAAAAAAAACCAACCAAAAAACTAAACAGGACTTCTCTTTGAATATATTTGCAAGTGGCTTTTATTCCTTTTTAATTGACATAATAACCCAAGATGTATTTGAGGAAAAATACCTCCCTAAATAGTCCAGACATTTCCTGAAGGTGCTGTTTGCCCATTGATCCCAGGTTTGGTCCTCAGAACCAGCATGCGCTAGTTTCAACACTATCCCCTTTGCTTGTTTATTCTATGACACCTTACAGATATTCATGTGTACAATTAGAGGACATTTTGCACGTGAAGATTATTGCCTCTCAAAACAGCACCAGCATACTTTCTGGCAATTCTTGAAAGTTTGACCCTATCAAACTTAAGCATCAAGGTTTAAAAGGCAGCTAGAAGTTATTTAATTTTCTAAAGCCCTGCTCCACTTTCAGTATTACACCATTAACAACTGAGAACCTTTCAAATCTCTAAGCAGATCTGTCCACCTGTAAGGGCTCCAAGGACATGCGAGCTGTCTGATCTCTGGCAGCAACCTGTGTCGTACAGTTAGAATCATAAATAATCAAGTTAAACTGATATAATTAAAAAAAATACATTAATATGTTACCTAGATAAGCTGCAGAGGTAGAGTACTCAAAACTAACCATCATTTCATGTCCATCCAACAAAAGGTAGAGATAACACTGTGCATAGCTAAGACAGGCTGTTACTTTTGGTGGAAAGACAGTTTTCAGTTTCGGATGATAAAGATGCACACTCAGATTTGCAAAGCTGATTTTCAGAAGTTACAAGTAGAAGAGTTCAGCTATTTCTAGCGATATGCTTGGCACGGGAGACATAAGTTGTGGGCATTTAGGGGAGGGGGGCTGCTTTTTAAAAAAACAATAAAAATAATCAAAATCTTACTAAACAATTTATTGATAAGCTCTGCTGAA
>NW_009259044.1:4816163-4817469 GCF_000687185.1 Egretta garzetta | reverse complement strand
ACAGAGAAAGTTTCCTTGTTATCAGGTATGTTGTTTGCTGTTCCTGTTAGAAAGCACCCACATTTGGTCTAGTTCTAAGTCTCCAAAAACTCTTAGTATACATATGCTTAGACAAGACCGAGTTTGACAGCAGATTCTTTGAAGATCTCATCTGTGCTGAGCATACTCCACAGATGGGCCAAGGAAACAGAAGAAGACAGAGGGAGACACCTGCCAGGCACAGAAAATAAAGGGAAAGGACAAAGCAATCATCTGTCTTAAAATGATCCTTTTGTGAGCATTCGCAATCTCAGGCCATTGTCACAAGTCAACCTGACAGATTTACTTTAGTGGAAACCATTATCCGTCAGGGCATCACAACCATGCCAGGCTGGGCTTGTCCCGCTCTATCAGGCAAAGTCAGAGCTCAGGCTCTGCTCCCTTGCACAAATCGAGGGACCCCAGCTGACAGGCTTGGGAGTGGTAACAGGACAGAAAACAAAACCAAAGGCATCAGCTGAGTGCCCTTGTAAACAAATGCTGAATTAGCAAGTCATACACCTTGGCCCTTAGCTCCCAAAGCTGTCCTTTGGTTTCCAAATGCTTTAGAAATCATTAATCTGTTATTGTGAAATAGAGAGGTAGAACACCATGCTGAAAAATAAAGATGTTATTAAAGAGCTGTTTAGTGATTTGTCCAACAAAGGCTGTGTCTGAGCTAAGAATACAGGTGACATTTCTCATTTCACAGTCAAAGAAGGAATAAGCACGAATTCTTCTCCTTAACTGTATATTTGGTACTGATCTGCTCAATATGTGCCTTACAGAGGCTCCGTCATTGCGGAGCCACTCTCCATCATCTATGAAAGGTCGTGGAGAACAGGAGAGGTGCCTGATGACTGGAAGATAGCCAATGTCACTCCAGTCTTCAAAAAGGGCAAGAAGGAGGACCCAGGGAACTACAGGCCGGTTAGTCTCACCTCTGTCCCTGGAAAGGTGATGGAACAACTCATTCTGAGTGTCCTCTCCAAGCAAGTGGACGACAAAAAGATCATCAGGAGTACCCAGCACGGATTCACCAAGGGGAAATCATGCCTGACCAATCTGATAGCCTTCTATGATGGCATGACCGGCTGGGTAGACAAAGGGAGAGCGGTGGATGTTGTCTACCTTGACTTCAGCAAGGCTTTTGATACTGTTTCCCATAACATCCTCATAAGGAAGCTCACGAAGTATGGGTTGGATGAGTGGACAGTGAAGTGGATTCGGAACTGGCTGAATGACAGGGCCCAGAGAGTTCTGATCGGCGGGGCAGAGTCCAGTTGGA
>NW_009259044.1:4792873-4815952 GCF_000687185.1 Egretta garzetta | reverse complement strand
CTGAACCTGTTTCAAAGTAACAACTTGACAGAGAAAGTTTCCTTGTTATCAGGTATGTTGTTTGCTGTTCCTGTTAGAAAGCACCCACATTTGGTCTAGTTCTAAGTCTCCAAAAACTCTTAGTATACGTATGCTTAGACAAGACCGAGTTTGACAGCAGATTCTTTGAAGATCTCATCTGTGCTGAGCATACTCCACAGATGGGCCAAGGAAACAGAAGAAGACAGAGGGAGACACCTGCCAGGCACAGAAAATAAAGGGAAAGGACAAAGCAATCATCTGTCTTAAAATGATCCTTTTGTGAGCATTCGCAATCTCAGGCCATTGTCACAAGTCAACCTGACAGATTTACTTTAGTGGAAACCATTATCCGTCAGGGCATCACAACCATGCCAGGCTGGGCTTGTCCCGCTCTATCAGGCAAAGTCAGAGCTCAGGCTCTGCTCCCTTGCACAAATCGAGGGACCCCAGCTGACAGGCTTGGGAGTGGTAACAGGACAGAAAACAAAACCAAAGGCATCAGCTGAGTGCCCTTGTAAACAAATGCTGAATTAGCAAGTCATACACCTTGGCCCTTAGCTCCCAAAGCTGTCCTTTGGTTTCCAAATGCTTTAGAAATCATTAATCAGTTATTGTGAAATAGAGAGGTAGAACACCATGCTGAAAAATAAAGATGTTATTAAAGAGCTGTTTAGTGATTTGTCCAACAAAGGCTGTGTCTGAGCTAAGAATACAGGTGACATTTCTCATTTCACAGTCAAAGGAGGAATAAGCACGCATTCTTCTCCTTAACTGTATGTTTGGTACTGATCTGCTCAATATGTGCCTTACAGTACAATTTAGTTACATCTTTCAGGGATGCAGACTCAGATTTGGAAACAACCCCCCTCCACACCTCCACCCTTCCATGCCTTCCTCTTAAGCAGTTGGTGGGCTCTAGATGCACAAATGGCACTCCCAGCTCAGAGAGCTCCTACAGAGCAATCATATTCTGGTCCAGTAAAGCAACTGGAACTCTGTTTCTTAATGGCCATCTATTAGGGCTTTAGCATTCCTACACCTTACTTTACTGTGAGGTTCCTATCTTTTGATAAATGTATATACATAAGTGCCCAAGGCATTTATGGATTGCAAAAGATTCCTTTAGCTCTTGCAGAACTGCTGGCCATTCTGGTTTTCTTTTTCCCCAAATTAGAGTACACAATTTCTACTCTGCTCCAGCTAGTTGTGATTACAGTCCACCTTAGTAATGCTTTCAAACAGCAACAAGTAAAAACTAGCTTTCACGAAGACATCAGCTGCATTTTGCCATTTCCCAAACATTTTCTTCTTTCTCCCATCACCATGATTTAGTGCTGTTTTGCAGGCTCATTGCCGAGCTAAACTTATGGGACTGTGCTGTTGTAGCTGAGAATGGGGCTCTTGAGGACTCCTCATGGACAACAGCTGTAAATAGCACAAAGCAAAATAAAACGTGTTCTCTTTTGCAATTGATGAATACAGCTTTAAACAACTCTTATCTCTTCTGTATACTGGGAGAGAGCTCAGCATTTTGATTGAGAGGTTCTTTCCTCAGTCAAAATAAGGAGAGAAAAAAAAAAACCCACCTCTAAGCAAGGGTGTTCTCATCTCAGAAACCCAGGAAATTTTGCCATAATTCTGCTAATTGCAAGTAGCATGGGACTGGCAGAGACCAGAGTTCTGTTCTTCTTCTCAAGGCTGATCAAAGTCAAACTTGTCTTATTGGAGGCTGGGGAGGCAAAGACCAGACAGAGATCATCTATATTGTTTCCCCGTGGGCAATAACAGAGGGGCCCATAGCCTTTAGGTCCAGCCAACGAAGTCTCTCCGTTCCAGTTAAAGCTTCCTTCCAAAGCTCCCCTCCTGACAAGCACATCCGCAGCTCTGACAACCCATCCGCAAGGGAGTCATAACAAAGGTATGTACCAGCAAGGAAACCGCGGAGCTTGTTAACTGTCTGTTCCCTTCACGGAAGCCATCACAGCCAAATCCCATATCCAAATGCTGCGCTCCCCCAGACTGCACCCAGCGTGAAGACTAACGAAGCAGCAAATAGAGCAAAGAGCTGACAACATGGCCATAAAACTTGCTACCCTTGAAACACCTGGGAAACAAAGATTTAACTCTGCAGCAGGCAGGAGTCACTCAATCCGATGCTTCACAGCATATCCAGTTATTTATCTGCCTTGAAATTATTGTGATAATCATTAGAGGTCAATGAAAGTAGAGGACAGCAGCACTGGCCAGCCGTACTCAACACTCCAACTGATAGCCAAGATGCCTCCACTTCAGTTCAGATGCTTCACTTCATTCCTGGCTTCCAGCGTCCCCATGACTGCAGCTCTGACCCAACCACCTCAGTACTACCCAGCACAGCTTACTGGTTTACGCTGTTGCCTGGCTGTCCTTCTTCTGTGCTATTTCAGAGTCCCTTGTGACTACCTCCTGAGCCCCACCAAACCTATCTTCAGGACACATAGCCACAAGTTTTCTCATATACCTCCTTCCAGGCCCAGAACTGAGCTCGAGTCTTCAAAATTCTCAGGCCAACACTTCAGCAAAATCCTCCCCAAGTTCTGGGGAAGCTGCCAGAAAGCTCAGGTTAGCCATTTATCTCTGCAAAACCCACATGACACATAACCTTCTGTGGGAATGTAAATAATAAAAAGAGAAAGCAGAGGAACCTTTTCATGCTACATAAAGCCTTATCCAACAGATCATGTCTCGTTACACCGTGTTACATTTCAACATGCCCAGAACATAACGTGGCACCAACAATACCCAAGGTGAGAGATTAAAGCTTCACCGATTCCGCTTGCAAAACTCTGAGCAAAACCCCTTTGACTGATACTTCTACTAATGTATCACCTACTTCCCATCTCCCCTTCCCTTCACTCATTTTGACTGTGGATACATGCATGAAAATAGGAGCTTTGTTCTTCCAGTACTGCTAACTTGCTGCTTAATCTCCTGCTTATTATAAGAATCCTCCTTTAGTCATGTCATCACCGAGGTTCACCGAGAGGTGACTTTGATGTCACTAATCGTGACATCAGTTGGGGAAAGAGCAGCCTGAAAGAAATGAACAAAACCCCATTAACACAGCAGTGTCCCTCATCAAGAGGAGCACAGAAAGGAAATGAAATGCAGTTCCAGATGCCCTGACCTGGGCTGATGTTCTAAATTATTTCAAGCTGAGATTTGAGCTGTGCCATTTGTAAAGGGACAGGGCATTGATACAACACAGGGCTAGGATTTTATAAGGAGGCAAAGGGAATTATATACACAGCACGTGAGAAATTCAACCTAGATCCAGGTCTTGACTGGAATTTTGCTGGCTGAGCTTCTGCATACTTCTTTTCCCTTTACCCCAAGAACAGGGCCATTAAGACACATTTTTTTTTCCCCTTATGCCTAAATACAGCACAACGTTATCATGAGCATTACACATATCAAAGGATCAAGTTTACCCTAGGACGTAGTAGACAGAAACCAAGAGAGCTAAACTCTCCCTTCCAATTTAATTAGCTGCGGCCACTACAGGGTATCGTGTGAGTCAAATGATGGGTAAACAGGAGCACGATCCTGTAGCTCTCCCGTGCACATCACAGCTGCATCCTATCTTGGATACATCAGATATGCCCAAGGCTGTATAGTTATGCAAAGCCAGAGAGAAGACAGGATAGGGTGTGATGTACAATGAGTATATCAAAGTATGTTTGTAAAAAGCATCAAATACTAAGATCACAGAAAACGCAAGACTGATCTGAGGCAGAATCTGTCAGCCACTTTACTGCCCTCCTGAAACTTCTCCTCTAGTTGTCAGTCTTTCAGTTGCCTTAAGATATAATAATTCTTTCCTCCCCCTCGTCTCCCCCCACCTCAAAATTGCTGCCTCCTTGCTGACCCTGCTTTTGGCTAATGCTCCAAAAGCAGACACATCTTAAGATTAAGGCAAAATACACAGTCTGGCAGGACCAGCTGTTGTCTTCCAGAATTATCAATGAGCTATTCCTTTCTTAAATAGGTCTATATTGTATGTATTATTACTGTTACCTATGGCAAAGAAGTGAACATTACAAATTGCCTCGGCTGCCTGTTCTCTACCTTCATAGCTTGATGGGGGAGTTTCACGCTCCAAGTTGCCTGGCAACTTCCTTTTGTGCATGTGTTTTGTGAATTCATTCACCTCTGAATCCGAGATGATCAGGGAGCTGAATACGGGTACTGACTGCCCAGCCTTGGTGCAGCTTGAATTCCTACTACCATTGGTTTTGAACTCCAGGGAATTAGTAAGCAAGTCATCGAGCCCGTTTTGGGGCAGACTCCAAAATCCCAAGCTCTGAAGGCAGCAGGAACCACTACCATTATTTAGCATGACCACCTGTACAACTGAAGCCAAAGGAAACCCACATGAACTAGTTCCTGTTCAAATCAAAGTGTACCTCTTGTGGAAGACTGCGGAATAACTGAATCTTTTTTTTGGAACTCGCACCCATGGAAAACCTTCTATACCTCTTTGCAAATTGTTTCAGTTTATAAATAACATCCTCATCTTAAGTGCGTGCATCTGAATTAATCTACCTGAAATTTCCAACCACTGCATTATAATCCATTTTTGGATATGCCAACTCAGCATTCACTGGCGTCACTCCCCATCTCACTCTGCACTTCCTCTGAACTGTTCAGATAACATCAAGCTTCAAACCTGAAATGATGTAGCTGTTACAGTGCAGCTACTTTATTAGACTGATGACAAGCAAGCTACCTTGCATTGACCTCCTCCCAGAGCTCCGTCGCTCACCTGGGTGAGCTGGGCCCACCTCCCATGGGTGTGCTCACTGCTGCTGTCCCATGTTGGCATCCGAGCAGGGCACACCCCACAGCCTGGCACCCAGCTGGAAGCGCATTCCCCATCGGAGCTCTGTCTGCGAAGCCACCTCGGTTGTGGCGGGTGCAGAGTTTAGAGAGGACATGGCCTTCTGCCGGGTGGATGCCATTGCTCCCTGGTCGAACTGGCAGAGGTACAGAGCCCCTCCTGCCACACCACACCACACTTGCCTGCTCTGGTCACTAGTGCTCCCCAGAGGTTTCTTCCATAGGTGGGGGGGGACTTGGCCACTGTTGCTCCTGCCCTACCTCCCCCCCGACAGGTCTCCTCAGTCTCTGCCGCCCGAGCTGCGGCATCCTGGCGGGTCTCTCTGCTCCCCTCAGACAGATTCCAAAGGAATAAAATCAAGATGGGGGACAGCTGGTCAGGAAGAAGTACTGCCAAAAGGATCAGGGGATTATAGTGGATGAGTTAGTGATGCAAAGCAGTTCCAAAAATGGCAGGTCTCCTGGGACATACTAACGGGCAACTGTCACAGCTAAGATGAGGAATGTTGTTACTTTGCTCTGCTCAAACCAATGAGCAAAAACAACTAGCTGCAGTGCTGTGCCCACTACTGGCCACCATAGGTTAAAAATGAAATCGATGAAAACTGGAAAAGAGGTCATTAAGAATGATAAAAGGTTCAGAAGTCATAACTTATGAAGAAAAATTGGAGAAAATGGGTTTTAAACTCAGAAAGGAAAGATGAACAGAGAGGAAGGAGATAACCTTTAAATTGCAAAAGGCTGCTATAAAAAGAGATAGCAATCAGTTGTTCTCACTGTCCGCTGGGGCTAGGCTGCATAAAAAGAAATGCAAGTTACTGTCTATCGGCTAAGCCAATCTGTCGTGGCTTGACTGCCTTCACTGGTGTGCCCGCACATTTACGCTACCTTCTGCTACCTCCTCATTCATAACGTCCTGCATCAAACCACTATGCTACAGTGCCCAGAACAGCATACGAGGCCTATAGCCACATAGGTCATCCTAGCTACCCCCTTAGAAATTTGGTCCAAGATTCCCCTCTAGTCCTCTGGAATTACCTCTGCGTTTGGAGAGCTGCTGGAATTGCTATTCCAGCCCATAGGGCACGTCAGCCATCTCCTTTGATCTCTGATGCAAGGTGTCTGCTTACTAATTATTGCTAGCCACTTTAAAATACGTTAAAACTTAGCCACTAATTAGCAACTAATCAGAAATATTTCATCATCATGATATTTTGACATCAGTTGGGCTTCTTCCCACATACAGATCAGAAATATTTATGGAAATTCTGTCTTGGCTGCTCTGTTAGTGACAGTCCTACCACTTTAACATCAGAGTAATATAACTACTGGGATTCCTTTCATTAGTAATTATCTTCCAAAGCCCCTCTATTATCCTTAAATCAGCTCAGCTGCTGTGTATGCACTCTTTGAAAGGGGTGAGAAGCAAACACTAAGATCGGCTCCAAGAGCCCTCCCAACAGATTATCCAGCTAGCAGATGTAGGGAGCTCCAGATTATCTGTCAAAGGCAAGCAAGGATCTATCATCCCCTGCTTCTATAACACGCACATTACAGCCTTAATTTGTTCTGTGGCAGCAGGCAATTTCAGATACTCAAGTATTTTGAATTGTCATGGCCTGACCATCAATCCATATGTTTTTCAGCCATCATGGGAAAAACGTAGATTGCCTTGCAGAGACGCAAGACCTCCGAGAAAGTAGAAGAAAGTAGTATTTTCAAGTTAGGTACATATATGACTTTCACCTTCTGGGTTTTTCATATGAAGAGACCACCACTGGCTTGAGAGAAGAACGAGTCGGTGAATGCTCAGAAGATTGGAAGACACTGGAGCAGAGATCCCGCAAAACAGACCATGCAGCGTCCTCATTATGATTAGAGAAGTGGCAGCATTGCCCTAAACTGTCCCATGCCTTAAAGAAGGCGCAGGCAGGCGAGAAGCGCAGCAGAGACCTGCAGGATAACTGGTGTTCAGGCAGAGATCCACAGAGCTACAAAATCCATGGGCTCTTTTCCGAGAGAAGGATTTCATCTGAAATGAAATCAGGCAGGAGGAGCAGACTGAAAAAGCTTCCATTGTCATAAAAATATCTCCCTGGGTAATCCACAGTGATGGAAAAAGGAAACTCTGATAATTTATGTGACAGTTTAATGGGATTTTGGTGACACATGATACTTTAGAAAGAATTTGCCCAAATAGGACAGACAGGGCTTTAATAAGGCTTCAGCTCCAAAACAGCAATATTTTCACCCCTTACTTTTACATTTCATTCTATATATCCACTATTCACTCACAGCCCATCTATCTCATTTGCAAGGCACATTTCAACATCGCAAGAGCAACAGCTCTGCACTTTCTAGTTACATCCCTAGCCAGAGAGACCTCCGAGCATCTGATCCCTAAAGGGATCAAGCTGACTTTGCACCTAGAGGGCAGAGCATCACCGAGCTGTGAATTCTGAGGCATGAGCTGCCCGCCGGCCACGTCCCCAGCTCAGTCCGAGCACACTCCAGGAGTAAATGGATTTCATGCTGTGAGTGATGCCTCAACTCACGTCTCCTGCTTCTGAGAGATACAGCCTTTACCCCAGTGCGATACCCCATGCCCTTCTCTGCCATCGCTTTGAGAACAGGCACAGCAGCAAGAGGAATTGCTTAGAGTACTAAACTAGGGTGAAGCCAGGGTTAATGGGATGAAACTTCACAAAGGAACATTTAGGCTGAATATCAGTGAGTTATATTGAAGAGTCTTCCCTGTGGAGAGGTAGAAGTTAACATTAAAACCACATTGCCCAGAGCACAAGAAGCCATTCTGTACACAACAATCTTGCAGTAGCTGGGGACAGAAATAACCCAACAGGCATTTGGTTTCTTTACTAATTTCGATGGATCCTGTTCTGAAGGCCTTATTTTTTCTGGAAAATCTCCTTCTGGGAATCTAGGCAGGAGAGGAATGATAAAAAGCTGTGTGAAGATCTCAATATTTTGCCCAGAGTTTCTGTGACCGCAGCAGGCTAAGAACAACTTAGGACCTGCACTGGGGCCTGTTAGCCCTAAAACGGGCATGGAAAATGGAGCACCCGTCAGTGTTTCTTTCACCACTGGGAATAATAGCCAAATTTAACAGGAAAATAAGTTATCTGTTGTGTAGTCCTTCAAGCTGTTCTGCTCTACAAAAGACAAATTCTATAGTAAAGAGCTTTTTGCCCATAAACTGTCTATACAGAACAGAGATTTAAAACCCACCTAACGCCACCTACAGCATAAATCAATGTTTATTCTTAAACATGTGTTGTGCCTTTAAGAGGGACATATCCATCTCTGCCTCTGATTTGAGGTCTTCCTCAGGGAATGACTTGTAAGAAATAAAATATATTAAAAGGAAGTGCAATCAGAGCCTCTCATTATCAAAGGGATAAAATATCATTTTTTGTCAAGATAAAAAGCATCACAGATTGGCTCAGAAGAAAAAAATTTAATTCTTGGTCTTCACTTCATTTGATATTTATCACTCCATTGCTCCTCAAATATCCTGGCAGGGAACGTTTCTTAAAAATATTATCCTGTATTTCTCCTGCAGTAAGCAAGCTATGAGAGTTTTAATTTGTGTGTTTTGTTACATATGAAAAACCCATAGAAACAAAGGAAAGAAAACAGAAAAAGTCTACAAATGGCATCTTTAGCACTTCACTATGTCAACAGCTTCATAGTAAAGGACCTTCTGCAGGTTCACCTCATCTGTGCCATCACTCAATAGACCCTTACATCATTGCTGTCCAAGTCTATCCTAAATTTTAGAACTGCATTGCCCAGAGCTAGCCCCAAAGGAAATTCTCTCTTTCCACAGACAAAAGATTGATAAGGTAAAACTGTCTCCCAATATTGAATAATCGATCTTGTCTGGATGGGAAGTTCTTAGATGAACTCCCCAAATGTCTGAGCAACAGAATGCAAATAAGGGAGCAACATAAAAGGTCTTTCAATCGATTATCATGACAGCAAAACTGGTGTTGGCCCAATGATCTTGTATCGTGACATAAGCAGCACCGTTTTTCATCTTCTAGACTACGTGACATGTTGTGTAACAGACACAAAGCAGAGTTTGACTAAACTGGAAGTACTTAGCACCAGAATGATGCAGAAATGTCTTAAAACTAGAAGACCGTCCTACTGTCCACACCTGAATGGTGCAGCTCCTGCCTACTTTAGCCTTCACAAGAAGCTTACTTCCATGTATAAAGTTTTATCTTAATAAAGACCGAAGTGGGAAGCAGTAGCGCTTGATATCTAAAACATGATAAATAGAACTTTGTGGTTTTTTCTCCCCTGAAAATTTTAGGGGAGCTCATACCAGTAACAGTTATAATATTAGTGGCCATTCCTAATCTTTATTCCCCTTGTGTCCCCCAGCACCCTAGAAAAAACAGAGTGTTTTAACATCTTGTGTTCAAATCCCAGATCAAGAGCTCACATTAATTGTTTAGGCCATAAGAAGATCATAACTTTTCCAAGGAAAATAACAGCCATGAACCTTGAAATTCATAGACAAGTTCATACCATGTTATATTCAAGCAGTGCTACTACTGAAATACCCTAAGACTGATGAAAGAATCAGGATCGTATAGCACAGTCAGAAACCCAGAATACTTGACAGAAAGATAGGGGGAACAAAATTTGCCACTGAATAAAATAGATAACATGCAGAAATTTCAAACAGTATGTGGTAAGACACTAAGCAGTCGCTCTCTAAGGTCAGTTAGAAGTTCTTCCCTTCAGATGCTAGCAAAATGATTTCTAATGAACGATGACTTCTTACATCAATCACTACGGGGAGAGGAATGTCAAGCTAGGAAGACTACTAGTCTGTCTGAGGAAAATTGCTTCTTCTAGGAATAAGATGGTAGGAAGGCTAGGGAAAAGAAAAATGTTCTTTTTTTTCCCCCACAAATTGCTATAAAGCATAGAAAAAGGAGTTCATGAGTAAAGGAGTCAGGCTTCAAAACAGTCCTTGCAGTCCCAGAAGGAACACAAGTAGAAGTGGAACACACAAGGTCCTACCCCAACACTCCATGTATCATTGCAAAACTTGGAGTTTTCATGCAGGAGAGGGTTTTGCCCTTTATTTCATAGTTTTCTAAGTGATTTTCAACTTATTTAAAAAAAAAAAAATTCTCCAGAAGGTTCTTTTTGGCAAATAAATAACAGCAGGAGCAATGGTTGCTGATCAGTTTGAATTTCTGATGCGTAGCACACAGCCAAGCTTCATGAAGCTAATACTGTGACGTTTCCTCAAACCCGGTGCCTTCCTGCGTTTTAACCCCATTTCCCCACAAGAACTTTGAACTTTTCCAGTTGACACTGCCACAGAATCCTGCCATTGTAGCTCAGCCACTCTTTACAGCCTGTACGATCCACAGCATGAGCTCCTCTCTCTTACTTGCCATAAGAAGCGCTCATATCCAAACCATTATGTTTCAGAGTATTCACTACCACTTCATCTTCCACTCTGTAAACTATCAGAATGCTTTTAAAAGAAACACTTATTTAAATAAAAGAAAACCCCTGTAAATCATGGTCATGACAGGCTAATGGCTAGCATTGCAAAGATGATTTATCTTCCTGCTATATCTAACAAAGTTTCTTATGCTAATACCTTGTTTTCAAAATACGAAGAGACTTCTGATGTTTTCTAGCTGCAGGAATATACAAGTAATGGAAAACACCTTACATCAAAAAATAACCTTCACCTGCCATCTAACATTCCCATCAACTTTCAAAATCAAAAGATTTCCTTAAATTATTTTTGTTTTCTGTATTATTTAGTGTACCTCCTTCATGGATGAAAAAACAACTATTCAGTCTCACTACCTATTTGTAATCCAAATTCATTTTAGAGTTTGCATGCATTGGCCGCATGTTTTAATTTCATTTATTTTATTCAATTTCTGTTTATTAAAGTTGCATTTGAGGCAGGTTAAATGGCCTCATGGGGAGCATCTCACCAGCACTACCCTTTGTGCAAAGAGCAATTGTTTTATCTGGGCTGAGCCTAATTTCAAGTCACAACTTGATAGGCTGAGAAATAAGGTCACGGTACCTGCATTGCAAGTGATATCCTAACCAGTGGTGGGAAAGACCCTTTGACAAGCTAGAAGGTAGATCCTGGGAGTGTTCTGACTAAAACGGTATGATGTAGGGCATGAAATCAAGCAGCAAGTCAACGCTTATGAGCTGGAGCATTGTTTCAAGTCTATCTACAGAAACTCGGCATAGCTTGCAGGCCCATCACCGATGTCAGCACAGAGACTATAGGTACGTCACTACATTTTTATTGCTCATTCACGGTTATTAAGTGCTGAACACACGGAGAATAAGGACAGTTGAGGCACCACGGCCACTGAGACCCCAGAGTCCTTCATCTGTCCCTTGCTTATTCTTTCGCCTCTGGCCAGTTGCTCTTTGTGAGGAACAATTCCCGCATGTTGAGTTGTGCTTCATGGTGACCCTCAAGCTGTTGTTTTTGTGCCCTTTCAAAATGCTTGACAAAACTGTCACAGAAGGAGCTTGGCATCTGGAAGCTGCAACAGACATGATATGACCTGATTCATAAAACATAACAGCTCAGGCTGCCAGAGGCCAGGATTTACAGGACTGCATTTCAAGAACCGCCTTCAACGCCTGCTCTACTAAATGCACTTTTCTACTCTACCACAATACAAATTCCCAAGCTGTGTTAGGATGACCTGCAACACTATGAAGTGACAAAGCAGCTGAGACACTAATCTTGTTAGAGCCCACCCTGTCCACTGCTGGTCAGGAAGGGGAAGAAATTACCTGGGCTCTGGCTGCACCTTTTACACCAGGCTACATGGGTAGAGAGCACTACAAAAAAATAAGACAGCATCACCTTTCAGAAACTCCTCCAGCACAAGGAGCACAAACAAAAAAAAAAAAAAAAAAAAAAAAAAATCAAGCTATGGTTTCTGCTGCGTTATCTACTACAGCTTCATTTTTACAATAAAAACCTCCCTGCATTTGTATTTCTGGCAGGTGCAACCTGAACCACAAGGATTTTAAGGACTGCTTGCCCTCCTATCCATCTCTTTTCTATCTTGCTTGTCTTCTTCTTACTATCCTATCCACCTCTTTTCCTCATCTCCAATCACTAGTTACAGTCTTCTATTAGATGCTTACCATGGGACCTAAACACCCTTTGGGAGACCCGTCAAAGTCACTCTGTTGCCAACAATACTAAATTCCATCTCACTCATCTTCTCTTGAAACACCTCACAGACCAAAGATTACATGTTTCAAGCATGTTCCCAGTTAAGAAAGCAGGGCTTTACAGAGAAATCAAGTAAGTTGCCCAAGGATAAAAGACAAATCAGTCACAGAGTTGGAAGCTCAACACCCATTTCCCAAGTCGCGTTGCTCTGTGCCATCCACCTTCAACTGAAAAGTGGATTTTTATATAATCTGTGCCTTCAAACCACTTCCTCCTCTTTTCATTAGGCATGAAAATGAATTGAATCCTGCACTTAAATATCATCAGTAGAGCCCTCTCTCACTTATGTTAATTTCCCTATACCATGACACTACAACACAGCTGTCATTTTCATTCTGAAACCCACCCACCCTTCCTAAAATTAGCACATCCACACACAACTGCAGAGTACTATGGTATTCCCGCATCCATCAGTATTACATCATGCTTTCAGATTCAGGGAGAAAGTGAAAGATGATAGGAAAGCAGTAAGGGAAGGATGAGGAAAGGAAGCGGGATGCTGTAGTAGGTCTCCCTGGTTTTCTTGAAAAATAAAAATAAAAAATAGAGAAGTCTAGAACATTTAGGAGACTCAAAAAACCCCACCATAATGCCTGTCAGTGTTCCCTCCCAAGTCATTCACAAGTCCTTCCTTATCTGTGGGTCAAGATATACCTCCAACCACATTCCAACTTCTTCATTCACTCATACCTATCACCTGTGCCCCCCATCACATTTTAATAAAAACTTCAGCCTATTTTATTTAACCTCATCTATTTCAAAGACACAGAAGCAGCACCCAGGCTAAGCCAGAAAATCTTCAAAACAGTTTGTTAAGCAAATTCAATGAAGAAAGAAGAGAAAAAGCTTGTAAAAAGAATTACAAAGTGGCAGGGAAAATTACATTTTTTTTTCCCCCCACAGCTAAGTAGCATGACAATTGCAATTGATAGAGCAAATTAAATTCTAAATGCGCTGGTGATTTGATAGATATCATTTTCTGAGTGTTACTGAAAAAATGCCTTCTTTGGGAAACAGAGTTAAGATCTGGAACAAGTCCTGTTGGTTCTGGGGCCTGATTCAATTATATAAAGTTCATTAACATAAATTTAAGATGGAGCGGGGAGAAAAGGCATGGAACTTCTCTAATATGCTACATGCCTTAATAAAAACTGTCCTGACAAAACCAGCAAAGCGATTTTTTAAGAGGGCTGTTTACAGATGTAATGGGTAGCTGGTGGCTTCAAAATGCAACTTTGCCCCCAACCCTTCCATTCAGAAGACAGAAGAGATGCACTGACAAGTACTGTTCCTTCTGCTACCTAATTCTGCAAAATCATATCTCAAAATGCAGCAGGGGAATTCAGAGAAAACCCAAAATGACCTAGAATGAAAGAGACCCGATGCACCTATTTTTCTGTCAGCTAGAAACCTGTATCCAACATCCGCATAATAAATGCTCTGAAATGACACAGAAGCCCAAGTTTAGCTCTCTGCGAACACTGGTGCACTTTGCAGTATCTAACATGTCACTCGTCAACTAGTTGATCTTATCAGCACATTTGCAGTCTGAACATAGCAGCTGTCTCCACTTGTTTATTAGCAATTTCTATTTCTGCATTAGAAACAGGTGGGCAAGCTCAGAGAGCTAACAAGTTGCTCTTTGATGTAGAGATGGACAAATCCTCTCATTAACAGAAGAGCATTTTTAAAAATCATTATGGGGTATTTTTAGTCCTGTTTCATTTTCATATTGCTGCATAATTGCAGCCCATTAATCACAAATGCTTGTTTCTAGAATCTTTCACTTACAAGCAACAAGAAGTGTCAGCCTGTGGTGTCTGCAAACTACTAGTTTCAATATATTGCTGTGCTCATTTTACTGGTATCAGATTGGCTGCATCAGTCACATAGTAACGGAGCCTGTTTTCCGATTAGAGAAACTAAACTCAGTTAAACAGGTCAGGCAGAAAGCTGCATAGACCCTCCCAGCAAAATCAACTTACAGGTGGGAATTGGAAATAGCAGGTGTTCACAATTACAGATACCAAAGCAGGAGAAAAACAAATGCACACAGCCTATTGCAAAAATGCCTCCTCACTCACACACGCTCTTGGGTAGGTTAGTATTAGGGATCAGCACAGAGAAATAGCATTTGCTGTGTTTCCCGTGAGCGTAGACCCTCTCGCATGGATGTGGGCAGAGTAGCTGAGCAAACTGTCTGCTTGCAGCTCTGGCAAACATGCAGTAGAGCTGTTCCATACAATCCAAACAACTCCGATCATTTGTAATACACGACTGGCTAGGTCGGGTTTTATCAGACAATAACACGTAGCTTGGAACATTAAATCCAGAAACTGGAACATTGTTTTCCAGAAAGTTTTCAAAGCCTGGAGGTATCAGGTGAATGACTTTTCTTTTTCCAAGTGAGCCACAACAGACAGTTTCTCCAAAGCAGTCAACCAAGATTTAAACTCATCAGGAAACTTCCCAATTTAGAAGGATAAAGGTGAAAACAACACAAAAAGTTATAATGCTCCACGCACGCTTTTTCCCAACAGTCTATTAGCTCTGCATAGGGAGGAAGGGTTTGCCTGTGTCTGGCCAAAGTCTATTTGTTAGGGTGGGAATTGCAAGATTCACAGGATCATGAGAAAACACCTAAGCCTAGCAGGCTTCCCTATAAGCAGGAGGCACTCTGGTTTCTGTCACAGCCTAGCAATTCTTTCACACAATCCGTGCAAGACTTGACCATCTTCCCCTAAACTATCCCAAAGCTGAGTTCCCAAACTAAAAGCAATGGTTTGCTAGAAGAGTGGCAGAGCCCACTTTTTGCCCAGTCTTGCTATCCAGCACAAGTCAAAAAATAGTCTGTTCCCATGAGATCATCAGGCATCAGAAAGCAAAGTGTATCTAGCTCAATCTGTGTATCAACACCGCCTTTCTGTTCCAGAAAGGAAAAAATATTGAACCAGAGACAAAACCTGCTCTCTATGACGGCAAGTGCAATTGTTTGGGTCTGAGAGCTGCTGGTACACATGCTATGCCCAGCGAGCCTTCCAGTGATGGATTACTTTCACAGGGCCAACCTGCCAGATGCCCTGCCCACAGCTTGCCTAGTAGTCATCAGCAAGGAGGCACAGCCGAACAAAAAGGAGAACAAGTGGTGTCTGGGACAGCCCAGCAGCTCATCTCCTCTTCTTAGAGAAGTACTTCTTAAATTGCCTTACAGAGAGCAGATAGCACAGAGAAGATGGGAAAAATTTTTTTTTAAAAAAAAAAAGCACACACAAGCAACACCCCTACCCTTACAAAATTCCAATTTCTTACCTTACAGCAGGTTTCTAACCCAAGCGGCCACAAGGACCAATCTTACTGGCCTTTTCTTCAAGGAATGAGGGTGATCCACAGCCTCCCACACCATCCACACCTTCAGCTCTATCGACCATAAGCAACTGAGTTACCACAGGTGTTGAGGGGCAAACCCAACTACCTTCTGGTGGACCCAGTTTATACCCTATATCAGCAGGTGCTCCAGACCTTGTAATCTGTGAAAAACAACAACCTGTGCAGTAAGACACATGGCCAATTGAGCAGTATTGTGACCAGCTGGAAGAAACCCCTTCCTCACCTCTGCTTTTACCTTGAGGCACAAGCATTAACTCTTCACCCCATATTGCTCATGAGGATATTCTGTCTCCGCAGTCAATCTGACCCTAAAATTATGTCCTCCCTCACAGAGCCCATCTCTGTCACATTGGGAACAGATTTAACTCAATTCAAATGCTTCTCTGGCTAATTTATACAGTACCACATTGACCTTTTAGCGTATGCCCCACGGGACCGTGTGTGACTGGAATTTATGGCCAGGCATGGGAAATGTGCAGCTCACTGAAATACATGGATTTTTTCATGCCATGATTTGCAGTTGATAACAGAAACCTAGTAGCAGTTCAATGCTTGTTCACAATTTGAGGGAGTAAAAGCTGCCTAGGGGCTCCACCGGGCTGTATTTCAATACCTCTCCCAGATACACAGATTGGCCATTGGAAGCACAGCATCTGCAGGTTTTTCCCCAAAGTGTTTCCACCTAAGGGAGAGAAGACAAGGTTTTTTTCTCCTTCTGTTAAGGCAAGACTTTGGACAAACTATCACTCCTACAGCAGCTCGTTGCTCCACTGCAGTAAGGCCAGGGCACTGGGGTGTTTTGAGACAGGCATGTTCCAAGCAGCTGGCTATAAATTTCCAAAGCAATATAAGAAATACATACAACTAAAGCTTTTTCAGTTTCATTCATAATTTTTAATGCCGTATAAAAAAAATGCAAGTAGTACCACGCTCCGGTGAGAAGGCATTTCTGAGGCATTTGACAAACCAATCACAAATGAAAATAATTATGACTAAGATATGTGCTGGTTTAGATTTTCAAGATGCTACATTCATTAACATATCAGAAAAGGCTCTGATTTTCTGGAAGGCTGGAACATAGCCAGTGCTAAGCACTACTGATGTTCTAGCCCAAGTCCATACCAACCAAGACGACACTGTTAGCTTATGTTCCAGAAAATACTGTTAATCAGAATGTTTCTTCTCCGGAAAGGATATGCACAGGTTATAGGACTCTTGGGACAAACACGAGGCTGTTGTAATTCAAAGAAGGAAAGGTAGCAGAACAAGTGCTGAAGAAACAGCAGAAAATTCTGCAGCACTATCCCCTAAGAAGAGGAGGGCTTAGAACAAATTTCCAAATTTCAGACGGACGGTAATTAAAAAAAAAATAAATAAATGCAGAAAACTACAGATGAATGAAGAACATCCACCACAGTACAGATTATCTCACTTCAGATGGCTGTTCTGCTAGCATGCTGCACAAGGCAAAGAGGGGGAGAGAAAGAGAAATTACATTTATTTTCTTCCTTTGCAAAAAATACGGTGGTTGCCTGTGCTTGGAAGGCATTTTTAGCATCCTTGTTCAGTGTTTTCTGTGCAATGCTTGCTGCCTTGACTAACTGGATTCAATATATATTAATACACATTTTGCCAAACTCGCAGAAGGCTGACCATGGTGTCAAAGCTGTGCTGGCTGAGTCAGTTCCACCAAATGCTGGCATTCAAAGAGCAGCTGATAGATCATGGAAAATAGTGGCCTCGGTCTGCAGGCAGCCACGTGTCCATCTCCCAGATTTCACATTCCATTCAACCAGCTTCCACCTTTATGGCAGTAAACTGAATACTCAAACAGGAATGTAGCTTTGCAGGAATTTATCTGCTCTTTTTGCAATGGGCTGCCACATTGTTGTGACTGGGATATCGGAGAGAAGAGAGATGTTTGAAATTGCAAGACAACCTTAAAAAATTTAGAGCACACACCATCAGGGTTGCATGTCTGGAGATCATTGCATTGGCTTCAGATGCTCGATAAACTGCCTCTTCAAGAGGGGGAAAAAAAAATCATAATCTCAATTCTGTAATTATTTAGCACTGTAGAATACTTGACAATTTTATTCAGCCTTTCTTCACTACTGCATTAAAACAGGATCATGGTTTTCGCAACAGTTGACTCTTCCTTTCACCAAAACCAGAGCATTTGGTACAAATCAAGAGAGGAACCAGCACCTCCACCCGGCACCCCTGCAAATTAGGAGCAAATCTTCAATTTAAGGGAATACACAGATACAAAATTCACTATTGCAGATGTAAGAATAAAGCAAAAAGTGTTTTTCTCCACAGTTTGCTATAATCATCATCTCATTCAATTTCTATACACACTAAACTCTGTTCACTTTTAACTATAATCACAAATAAGGAGTAGAGATAGAGAAGAGATGAAAGGAAAAAGCAGAACAGGTTCTGTAAATGGAATATTTTAAGGAACCATAATGCTAGTGGACTCTTTCTGCATAAGATTGCAATTTGGACCACATTAAGTACCTAGAGAGCTAGAAAAACAATCCGAGACAATATCCTTTGTTCACAGCCCGTGGAAGTGCGGTTTAATGGGGGCCACCTGAGGAGCAGAGGCTTTCTTCAGTTCTTGGTTTCTCCCCCGAGACTTTTATCAATAGTAGCAACAGTTCTTTCTTCTTGTATGACACTTGTGGTGTAGAAATGCCATTGTAAAAGCCCATCGGTCCTTTTCACAGAAACCACTCAACATCCAGACAAATATGCCTGCCTTCTCTGCGTGTGTGCTGGAGGAGGTATCGCATGCAATGACACTAGAAGAACAACAGATGCGCTTGCTGTTGTGAACAGTTTCCAACCAGCACGATGCCAGGTTAGCACTCCAGCTGAATTGCTACAGGCAGTTCTTCTCGATGCTTGAAAGATCATTACCAATCAAAGCAGGTCATTCTACCTCCCTATTTCAACATTATTAGATGAGAGCTTCCTTTAAAGAGTGCATTTTCCTTTGGGGCGGACTAACTCCACTAAGGTGTTGATCTAATTTGATCCCTGTTTCACGAGGAGATATGTCATCTCCAGCTTTGAAAAAGTTATTGAAGAAAAGAGAGCTTGAGCCTTTCATAATTAACATGCAACACTGGTTGCCATGCAGGGAGCGGGCACAGTTATAATAACTTGGAGTCAATAATTCATAAACTATAATGCATTATTAATCAATTATCGAGGCCTGAATTACATTTAATGAGATTAAGCTGATTGGAGCACTAAGCTGTTTGAATCATATTGATTTAATCAATGTGCTTAATTAAACTGTGTACATTTTCCACATGATCATTATTTCCCAGTATCCTGCATAAGTGGCCTCTACAATTCACATCCTCTGCTGTTCTTTGCTCAGGAATTGCTCTTTGCTGCAAATAGATTTAAAGGTAAAGGGCTTGTTTCTTTCTGAGAAAAGATCAAAGTTGCAAAACAACCATCTAAACAGCTTATACAAGCAAATTGAAAAATGTTAGAATATTTCTCCCAGCAACTATGTTTTTTTGATTCTGTGGGCTTAAGATGAGACCAAGTAAACACACCTCATTAGCCTCACTTTATCCTTCATTCTAGTTCTAGGAGCACCTGCAGGTTCAAAGGGCACAAGCATCCTGCCATACCTATCCCAAAAATGTTACTCTTTCCATCATTAGAAACATGCTTGGACTCAGGCAAAAGTGTTTCAACTCCCCAAAAGACTACATTTAAGATAAGTAGGTGTCATTATCTCCTTATGACAATATTCATAGTGGTTCCCCCAGCCTTACATAAAGAGGACATGTGATGACAGAAGATCAGCTCGAAGTGACTGCTATTACAGATGTAAATCAATTTGCTAGTGTCACATTCTGTTTAATTTCCCTCACCACTGCTGCTAATTAGCTGGGACATTTGGGTTTAACTTTAAACCCCACAGTTTAGCTCTATAATGCTACATGCTGCTAAAAGGACACTCAGATGTGTTGACTGGGTGAAATACTCATAACACACCTCATAATCAGTGTTATTAATGGGAGTCACAACAGTACAACCAGCCATGAAGAAGGCTTTGCAATTACTTTATTTGCAATGATCTAAGCGATGACTGTCCCACCCCGCTCCGCACAGTGACACTGCTCTCTGAGTGCAGGATTAACCCCCATGACAATGCATGGTGCATGCATCAGCTGAGAACGTAGCAATGCTGGTGGTTGTCAGCTGAAGCAGTGCACTGCTCTACCACCCTACACCCATCAAAATCTTCATTCCTGTAAGGAATTCCTCTGGGACTGTTTCAGTTATTCCTCTGTATTAGCACTAACCAGAATGGCACCTACTCTACACTTCAGAGACGTCCTCCCCTTTCCCTTCTGTAGCTACAAGCAAAAGCTAACCCACCCCAACCCAGCGTACGGCCAGGAAACACCTCCCGAGGAATGCTCATACACAGAATCATAGCATCGTTTAGGTTGGAAAGACCTTTAAGATTATCAAGTCCAATCGTTAACCTAACCCTGCCATCCCACCACTAAACCATGGCCCTAAGCACCTCATCTACCCTTCTTTTAAATACCTCCAGGGATGGGGACTCAACCACCTCCCTGGGCAGCCCATTCCAATGCTTAACAACCATTTCTGTGAAGTTTTTCTTAATGTCCAACCTAAACCTGCCCTGGCTCAACTTCAGACCATTTCCCCTCGTCCTATCATCTGTTACCAGGGAGAAGAGGCCGACTCCCACCTCACTGCAGCCTCCTTTCAGGTAGTTGTAGGGAGCCATAAGGTCTCCCCTCAGCCTCCTCTTCTCTAGACTAAAAAACCCCAGCTTCCTCAGCTGCTCCTCATAAGCCTTGTGCTCCAGACCCCTCACCAGCTTTGTGGCTCTCCTCTGGACATGCTCCAGCAAAGCAACGTCTTTCTTGTAGTGAGGGGAGGGGCAAGCTCAAAACACACAGCATAAACTGTGCTTCTCTGATCAGTCCTTTTGCATTTGGTGGTTTTGATTCCATCATTCTGTTAACATCAGCAACATATCGGTGTCCTCTACTTTCCTAACTAGAAGACAATTTTATCATCGCCTGTGTATGAGTGTTTAGATCTTTTACTTACACTTCTTTGAAGCGTTAATCTATCCATTTGCTCTGCCGCTCACAACAGTGTCCTACGGCTTGCAGGGTAGGTCAGCTGTCTGCCAGGGACGTCAGCGGAACAGTTACACACTGCACATTTGCGTGCATAATATGGTGAGTTAAGGGTTTGCAAACTCTTACTGAGTACATGTGCATGCTGTTAACGCTGCCTTCACTGGGCTGTGTGTGGCAAACCCAAGAAAATCAGAGCCGTGTGAGCACCTACTAACTTCATCAAGCAGGGAGTCAGCACCATGATCAGAAGCTTTATCAATCGCACTGTTTCAGCATTTGTTTGAGAATGCTCTGACAGATGTTGGGAATTGCTCTCCCTTCAAAAGTCCTTTTAACTCTCATCAGGCAATATCTAAGGCTAGGCCTAACATAGCCAGGAACAAAGCCACCAGAGAGTAAATGTCTGCCCACCCATTCTTTCCTCTCCACTCCCCAACTTCATTCTTTTTCAAAGGCTCACATGTGATGACTCGATATCCAAGACCGGTGGAGCGTGCAGGCTCACCATACATGCAAGCTTACAGAAAACTTTTTTTGGGGTTGGGGAGGGTGTTAAATAATTCTGACAAGAGCTACAGTCTTCTGAGGAAAAGCTCTGTGCATAGTATGGAAGGCCAAATCTGCAGAGCCTAACTCTTTGTAAGAAGGAATGAGGAGGAGGGATACGGGAACATGGTAAAGACGTAAAGAAACGGAGAAGACAAAAACCAGTCCCTTTGCCTCACCATTGGTGCTTCCCACTCACAGTCAGAATGGAAAACTGATGGCTCTATCTTTATCACAAGACTATGGGAAAATATTGCAGTTTGAATGAGTAGCAAAGACATCCCTCCTTGCTGGATATTCAGTCTTCCTATGATGGCAGGAAGAGCAAGTTAAAAACAAACCAAGAGAGACGCTCCCAGTTTCTCTTTGTACAAGTCTATGGAGCTGCAAAGCCCAGCAGGGACCGCTGACCGGCCTTGGACTTTCTGTTGCAGTCTTCAGGCACCCAGAGACATTGATCCCGTTGGAATGGAAGTTGTGCTGTTTGTAACTGTGCTCTTGCAGGGATGCAAAGCACGGGGAGCCACAGAGTTCCTAGCTCACTTATTTCTTTTTTCATATCAGTTTCAGAACTGAGCATTTAATAAAAAAGATTCAGTACACCACCATCACATAAAGGGGAGACAGAAAGAGAGGAAGGAGAAAGGAGCCTAAAATGAATAACAAAGCCTCACATAAACAAGGCATAATGAAGGAAAACAGCAGCCCATTTTTCTTCCCTTCAGCACGCGGTGAATGTGCAGTTCCTGCGAGCGTGCATGGCTTGTGCTTCCCATTAACAAGCCGCACATTAATAAATTTACCTCAGACAAATTTTACCATCCTAGGGCCACATTAATCAAAAGCCTGACAAGACCAATCTGAAAGAGTTGAGCAAGGAAAATAAAGCAGAGCTGACACAGAGGATGCCATGCCCTCTTTGTCCCTGGGCCGCTCCCACTCTATCAGCACCTCCAGTACCACAATAACTCCTTCCCACTGCACTCCTACTGAGCTGATCACGCTGTCCTCCCAACATGCCTCATCCACCCAATGCCTCTTCATCAGTGATGTTTCCCACTCCCCATGTGTCTATACTAAGGAAGGATTTAGAGTTTTTAAGAACGATTATGTACAACAGCTATGAAGTCCCGGTGAGCTCTGTATTTTACCTGTGGCACCAGCATTATTGAAAAGAGTCTCTCAAGGTACAGACTGACAACTGTACAAGGAAGAAATAACAAATTTGATAGGAAAGCAAAATGACTATAGCTCATGAAAACTATGAATTGGCCAGAACCAGAAAGAAAGAACAAGCGCTATCGATTTTTATTCATTACCCATGTGCCAAGTTCCCCAGTGCTGGAGCTCCACATCATATCTTAAGCTAAAATATGTATGCATGGAGACTGTACAACGCAATGGGAGTTATTACTGGGAAAACCTTCACCCTTTGGTGCCTTCATATTTAATACTAATTTGTTGCTTTGGAGTTATGTTTTTAGCATGGAAAATATTGACAAACAGGTCCTTCCATCAGCCAAACCGCTTCACAGTGGGAAGGGCATGTCATATAAGACGAGGAAATGGAAAAGTAACTGCTGATGAAAGCCACACAAAGCAACACAAAATAGACTGTGTCCCCAAAAGCCATAATTAACCAAGCTGCTTAAACAAAATAAGCACATAACGTGATTATTCAGATTTGCCTAGAGGTATCCCCGCAGCATAAAACATGGTGTTCTTCCTTGCTGTTCTTCCACTTGATAAAACAACAAATATTTTCATCACCTATGAGTATTGGTCTTTACTTTTATATTC
>NW_009259044.1:4777627-4792856 GCF_000687185.1 Egretta garzetta | reverse complement strand
ATGGGTTTTCTACATGTTCTGTTTTGATTGAGTTCAATTCGTTCATGGGTAGATCTACAAAGTCCTCAATCTTATTGCACTGCAAAGCCTCAGACAAAGAGTTATTTAGTGGCACATGATTTCATGGCCTTTTGGTCAGGTCTACAAGCTCCCACTGAATTCATGTAAGATCACAAACCAGGGGATATTTCTATCCCTCAAGAAGAGAGGACTTCAGCCACATAATTGGGATTTGAACCCAGATGCTGAATATTACAACAGCCTGAAGCATTCAAAACAAGGATCTGTCCAAATTGTTCATAGATCCTTTATGAATCTTTCAGCAAATCTACGCTGAATGAGCCAAGCCCTGCCTTCACAAACGGGTTAATGACCTCTGGAAACCCGCCAGATTCTCTTTCAACACTGCGAAATGCATTCTGATACGCTCCGAGCATACAGAGCTCCAAAAAATGGCAATGCCTCCTAATATTGTCACATTTATATCATGATGCTCCCTAAAAGCAGGGTGACTCTTGGGGTGTTATTGTGCTAGTCAGTACTGTGGTGGTGTTCCCTCACGATCCTCATTTCAGTATCCGTGCCCTTAAATTGTCTTGCATATCGGCTGTAAGTCCTGCACATACAGAGGCCATCTGTTCTCCCGTGCTGTACCACTCCTGGCACAATAAGGTTTGGGTCCAGGGCTATCCCCAAGGACTGTGGATGGTATAGAGTCTAGCGTATATATGCAACTATGTTTCCCTCTTGTGTCTGGTCCTCCCAATCCTCCCAGCTATGTGTCTGGTGTCAAAGGTAAAAGCACCCCTAAATATTCCTGCTTTAGTTCCATTGGTTCAGGTCTGTGATTTTCTTCCAGAGTTTTTAATCCTGATCACTGGATCTGCATGACTGCAGCAGACCTGGGTATGTTGTGGAGCTAGCCAGAAAGCAAGAATCCTGTTTTACAAAAATGTTGAAGATTTTGAAATTGGGGGTTTTTTGCTTTCCTATGGCAAAGCACACCTTTCAGAAGGTTGTTTCAAAGCCAAAGGTGCTTAAATTCAGTTTAGCACATTCACTTATCATGTGACTGACCCACTCCAAATCCTTGCTTTGATAAATCCAAACATTAAGCTTAGCTTTTGCTTTGTACCTTCATTGGAAAGGCAACTCGCTTCGGCAGAAAAACTTGTTCACTGCATGTCTCTTCTGGATGGCTCCAATCCTCAAATAAAATATTCCAACTTACTTTCAGTTGCCCTATTGGCAGTTGACCTTCTGCCATGAGGTTTAGAAATTGCTGGCGAGAGCTAACATCTAACCAGGTGATCACCTGCAGCATGCCAAAGTCTTCTTCATATAACCAACCTCCCCCCCCAACTCACACCCACTGGTTTTCTGTTCTATTTTTCATTATCATGGGAAAAAAGTGCCTCTCTTCATGTCACCACAGCCAAACCCCCTAATCCTGTGTCATATGTGCTACTGTAGTGTAAATAACGCTAATAATAGCAACACCAACAAACCAATTTTCTCTCTGACTCTGCCTCCAGTTTCCGCCACCCATGTAGCCTGTACTTGGCAATTTCCTCTAAAATTTCAACCTAGAAAAGCACGTTCGTGTTCAGAAGTTTGCTAATTCAGGGTAAACGCTCAATTTATAATAAAATTATTATAATAAAAAGGTATGAGCTCAGGATGATTACACTGTAATGTCAGCATAACTGCAGTTACTGTGCTCTAAACCTGAACCAGGGAAGATAGCAATAATTTTCACCAACTGTGAATTCTGAGGTTCCTTTTAGTTTATGCATGTAGCGTGGACATTATGAGAAGTCCTACTCACATACCACCACATACCCCTGAAAGGAGAATTCTGCAATGAGAAATGTGGTTCATATCACAGAATCCCTTTGGATATTTTCAGCCTAATATCTGGGCGAGATGATGATGATATATATTTGCTTAATATCCAAAAAGATCTTAAGACAATTTAAATTTCCATAAACCCTTGAAGTTCTCCACCTGTGTTATAGATGTGTGAAGAGCAGAGATAAAAAAAATCAGTTTGTGCCTTGTTACTGACTCAAGTAAAAAAGTCAACCTACACATAAGTAGTTAGTCACTTCGGCTCTCAAATCAAAGCTAACCCAACGTGATGCTAACCAGAATCTTCTTATCGCTTGCTGTTAATTACAGAAACTTGCATATCTTAATCTTGTTAGTCAAGGCCACTGAAGGTGTAAATCTTTGACCTTCACAATGAAAAATAACCACTTCTAGATATAACCTGGCAGTTGCAATATTTACCATTTGATAGTACACCATCAGTTAGGACTCTGACAGAATGCAAGGAGCTATATTGTGTCCAGGAGGATCTACCAGGCACGTTGCAGGAGCTGGAATTTGACCAGAACACTTCAATTGCTGTCCACAGCTGGGAAAGATCTTGCAGTTTTCTTTGGTTTGGGTTTTTTTATTTGCAAGTTTGAGACCTCAATATAAATAAATTTCAATTTGGAACATCAACCAAAAAAAAAAAACCCAACCAACTTTCTCTTTAAACTGGATATTTGAACACAGTTTCTTGCTGTTGGAGATATTTGATACTGAACTTTGTAATTTTTTTCAGATTATTAAAGAAATATTTCAAGTAAAAAATGGTGTCAGCTCTCCTCCCTCCTCCGTGTAAAATCTGTAATTTTAAAAAGTGTTGTAATTGGTTATTCCCCATATTTAGATTTCTTTTTCCAAAGTGAGAAAGGCAAGAAAATCAACATATTCACAAAGCAGGTTGTCGTTGCCACTGCTGACATGACCACAAGTTGCCAGCATCTTTTTTAACGCTTCATTTGGCTACTTACAGAATTGCTCCAAGTCGTCTCTTTTTTTAGAGTCTGGCATGGCAGTGATTGTGAGCAGTGGGCATGGATTTCCTCCTAGCGTCTGGCAGAGCGTCTGCTGCCTCCAGTAAACCTTCTTGGGGTTCCTATTTTGTTCCAGGATATCAAGATGGGACTGAGAAAGAAGTAAGGAAGCAGATTTATAAATGAGTTGACAGTCTATAAGATCTGATTTTATTCTACTAGTTGTGTGCTATTGTTGGTACTAATTTCATCTCTTGCTAACTGCCCAGCTTCTCTCTTCTGCCAGTTAACATCATCACCGTGTACGTCCCACGAATACGGCACAAGCCATTCAGAACACATCCCAGTTCGCTGGAGCTGCAGAGGACTATTATTTTTATATCATTTCACCTGAACAGTTCCTAGGTGTTTTTGTTATCAGTGTAAAGGAATTTCTATGCATACATGAAGCCCAAAAGAGACCTGCCTGCTCCTTGTATTTTAATAGGGACTGTGCAGAAATGTGAGAAAACTCTCTGGTTTTAAGGTTTTATGGAACTGACTGGTTTGCTGGCAAGCGCATGCCAGTGAAACTTGGGAACAACTCCACACTGGAGACAGACAAAAAGTTTACATAGAAACAACATTTTGTACAATCAGTAGCAGGAAATTTTAAGAGCGTCTTTCCAAGAAGTTATTTAAAAAAGGAGATTTTCTCCTCCCCCCCCCCGCAAAGTTTATGGCAGTTTAAATAAATCTTAAGTCCAACAGCTTTTTGAGAAATTTGAGAAAGAATTGGCAGCTTAAAAAAAATATGACTTTCTGGAACAAATTCTAATTGCCTCATTAGACACATAGCCACTCGCCACCCACACACCAGATGACATGCAGTTCTCTCTGTTTGTACTGTAATTGCGAGTGGCAAGAGGAGCATAAGCAATCCTACCGTGGGGTGTTGCTAAGTGTTGTTGAACACCAGTTGTCTCTCAATTGGTAGAAAGAGGTACGTTACAGCATGCATGCTTGTCCTAACAGTGCTTAAAGTACACACCAATGCACTGAACAGCCCTTATACAGTAACTTTTTGTCTTTACAAGTCTTTACAGGAGTAAATTTTAACCAACATTTATGGGACAAGACATTGCTGTTCCTCAAACCTTGGAGCTCGCTGTCTTTCAGACTGCTTTCCCAGTATCCATTTGGATGCAAACACAGAACTGAAATTTACAGTTATCTATGTCATAAAACAATTAACATACTGCTCTGTAGAGTAAATTCAATTATTAGACACATCTAACGATCTCACATAGATACAGAGAACTCAATATAATCATTTACTTATGTTCCTGATATCCAGTGAAACTTAATTGGGTATAGCTGCCACACAGACTTCAGCTAGAGATCCAAACAATTAACACTGTGATGTAAAAATAGATAAATTACTGTTCATAAAATAAATATAATTACTAATGGACAAAAAGTAATGAACTGCAGAGTGCATCCCGTTCAAATAGGATTCTGCAATGTATATTCCTGTAAATATGCCTATAACTATTAAATATATATGATATTTAAAAACATTTCCAAATTACTAACTCCACATACAAGTTTATCTTCTTCCCCAAAGTACTATGTATTTAATTGAGCCCTTGGGTTCATAATCATTTTTAATTTATTATTGATATGTAAAACCAACATACTTCACCACTGGACAAATGCTTTAAAATTAAATCTACTGGTGCACAAACTTGATTTAGTTTATTTACTGTGGAAATTAAAGTAACATAGAAATGTTCAAATTGCATCACTCAACATTTTGCGTTAGTCCAAGCAAAGGAGCCTCATAGAATTATTAGACACAACAGTTTTTCTTTGGCTAAAGAGATGGACATGACAATCTATCATTCTTTTCCATCCATAATTTCCATTTGCCAAACTTTATGGTCCTTACTAAGTCTGAGTTCATTTAAACTTTTTCTGGGGCAAAATTCCCTTTAACTTCAACGAGCATTTTATTTGAAGAGGCAGTGAAATACTTCAAGACTTGGCCCTGCAAGCGTAGGAATAACATCTTTTTCATCTCTATTCTATTCATTCAGGAGCAGGTGAGATATTCAGGGATTCCCAGAGCATACAAACTCTCCAAGCCTCTCTTGCTTTTGTGCCAGCAGAAGATAGAAATCAATAACAGTAAAATAGTGATGAGGCACTGCATTTCAGTAATAGAGTATGGTAGTGAGTAAGTCCACCCAGTTCTTCAGTATTGCATTTGTCTTTTGCCCTACAGACTGTAGCATATACATGCCTCCAAGGCTAGAGGTCAAACCCCACTACTGGAGACTACTCTCTCTCTCATTGATTTTGAGGAGTAGCTGGTACCCGTAAATCTAATGAGAAGTGAGCTGGCAGGCATATTTTGAACTGTGAAGGCTTGACTGGCCCTCTCCCAGATATTGAAAGCAGTTTCTTTGAACATCTATAATGGGATGCAAAGCAGTTGGCAAGAGACTGTTGTCTGAGTTGGAATTAATCTAAGCCTAACTACGCTGGCATGCTGAGCAGCACGGCTAGTAAGTGGGAGAGGACACTGTCTCCCTTGAAAGCATAGGCTTTCACATCTGGTAATAGCAAACTGATACCATTGTAAAAAATAGAGCAAGCCCAAACTTCATCAACCCACACCAGCATTTATTGCCCATAAAAAGTACTGATAATGGAAACAGGGGGGGAAGAAAGGGAACTGGTCTACTGGAACTGTGTCTTCTTTTTCAGTAATGTCTTTCTCATCTTTAACAACAAAGCAAAGCTACTCCCAGAACCATTCCTTTTCTTTCTTTTACCCTACCTTCCTTTCAGACCTTGAGCTCTCCTACATCAATCATAGAGAAAGCACAACGGATGCATTTCCCAGAAAATTCCCTTACCATCCACCCCTAGCTAGAAGAGGCTGTAGAAAAAAAATCCTTCCCCAGGAAGCAAACTTGGCACAACTCAATAATACAATTTACACCTTAGACTGGTATTCATTTAGTTTCTGTACTGACAGCACTGATGGGGGTGTCACAGATGCCTACAGACACTCCAACTGGCACAGAGGACACAGCTGACAAAACATTCACATTCCAGTACTGTGGTATGGCTGGATGCAGCTCTGGAAGCTGAGCTGTTACCTTCTGTCAAGAGAAGGAGTGGGCAGCTTTCAATTCTGACTTGTCATTATCTTTAGCCCCTTGCTTCTCAGCCCAGGCAAATGGAGACATCTTTGGTTTATGTTATCATCTGACCAGTATAAGCACTAATGGTTTGTACCTCAGCTTACCACACACAGAAATTTCTCTACGCTATCTCAAAATCTCATACCCAAGGCCCATTAGCTTATCTAGGTAGACATATCCACATTACCATCATTGTGGAGTAAGTGTAGGGGTAATGGTAGGCCAGATAGCAGACGTCATTTTTGTGAGGGAACTTGATGCTGAAGGTGAGCGTGTAGTAGCATTTTCCTCTCATGCCTCCTCCTGCAACTGCACTGCAGTGGTAGTGGTTTCTGGAGAAAGAGAGAAGTAGATGGTTATCGTCTCCATATGCACAGCTGGAACAGCTGTGAAAGAACCAAGCATTCAGAGAATTGTCTGCTCTGGATGAGTTTTCATTTCATGCTGTAGATGGGCTCCAAACTCAACCAGTCATTGTACCAAGACTGGGAAAGCCCCATACAATGACAATCAATCCAATCCCAGAAGTGAACAGGTACAAAAATATAACACAGTGCTAAACAACATCCAGTAACACAGCAATGCACCCACAGGCTGTACGAAAGTTAGAGAAACCGCAGCTCCACTAGACGGAGATGCAAACAGGATCACGACGGTAAGTACCACCGCCCAAGGCGGTACACAGGATTCAAGGGTGCCTTGAGATTCACGCGGCACACAAAGAGCAGCAGGGAGTTAAGAGGCAGAACTGTGGGTGGCAGTACTGGGCACAGCCAGTCCCAGCTAGCCATGTGCTGCTGATGGGAGGGAACACTCGCGTAGGAAAACAACGGTTTGTTTCATTTTGTGAAGGTGCAAAGAAGAAGCCAGCTAATACTAGTTCATACAGCAGAGTCCAGACAGATTTAAACTAATGCATTCAGCTAACACTGCTGTATTACTTCCAACATCCAAATTACCTTGCTCAGAGATGCAGGTACCTATTCACAACCCTGAACAATGCCATGTGAAAATATGTGAAAGCCTGTGAAAGACTGGAGACTTAGAAAATGTGAATACCCTACCAAACCAATCATTCAGTTCCACTGTTCCACCACAGGAAGAAAAAGGATATTCTAAGAATAAAAAAAAAATTAATATAAATAAATAGGACATACATAAAACATTTTCAAATAACATCAAAGGCTCTTTCCTGAGTAGGGAGAGGAGGAGAGTGGGTTTGGGGAGAGACTGCACACAGAGGAGAAGTGACCTCATACAGATTTGCTGGTTGTAAGCTACCCAAAAAGTCCTCTCTTTTGGATCCCTCCTTTTCAAAGGCTTGAGCCTCTCCTTTGCCAGGGAGCAGCAAGGACCAGTTACTCCCTAAAAGATGGGGAGCTGACCTTGATACGGAAGCCAGCAGAGCAGGGGTCTCACCAGCCAGGGTCCCCTCCCACAGTGCCTGAGCAGGTCATGCCTAAGCTAGGTGGAGCATAGAGGTTCAACCATGCATCATCAGACAAGTTTGTGGTGATGAGGCAGGTCTGGGTCAAGCCAGAAGGTCCATCCATGGGTCAGGATCCAGATCACCAGAGTTCATAGCAGATCACAGACACAGCAGTGACTGAGCTGGAGCCTCACTACAGCAGAGCTCAGCCAGGGACCCAGAGGCCAGGACAGAGCTTAAACAGAGCTCCTGGGCACAGGGGCAGAGGGTGCAGGTGAGGCTGGCCAGGGTCATCAAGGTCTAGTAAGAGCACTCAGGGCTTTGACACTCCCTTTGTTAAAACTACAAAATCTTAAAAAGAGTTTCTCAGTCTAGTCCCAGGACCAGATCTCTTGCAGGAGACTTACTCTGATAAAGAAATGACTTTAGGCTGAGTAAGAAAGTTTTCTTTCGGCAGAGATGAAGAGACAATTCATGCACTTTAGGGAGAAGCCTCACAGCAAACTGCATCCATAAATACATTTCAAACAATATTTTTCCCACATTGCACCAATTATGCTGTTGCCGAACCTTCTGATTCTGAAGGACTGTGAGGTTTCTTTGACAAATGTTATCATCAATGTTGCATTAAAATGCAAAATAGAAGAGGCAACCAAAAGATGCAATTTCAGCTCCTGAAATTTACAGTACTGGTTTATTTTGCTGCTGTTCATTTTTATTCAAAGGGGTGGAGAGAAAAGATAATTATTCTTGTCAAATTCTCCAAAATAATCAGCTCTCTTTCATAAAGAAGACACAATACAATGCTGCTGGGTTTTCACCTGAATTTAATAGTTAGGAACATGTGGGGTGAGTGATACTGACTGGATCAATAGATAGTACAGGAACACTGAGTCACAGCGGCAAACTGAAAAGCCTATGATTTTATTCTCAGTTGAACCCTTCACCCCAACATTTCTTTTGCAAATAAACCACCTTAATATTGGACAAAGAGACTCAGAGGGAAAAAAAATGAACCCACAAATATAGAAACAGCTAGTTAGTTCCTACGTATGTATTTCAGTGGATACAGGATTTGAGTCTTTTTTTTTTAAGGCAGGACAATGACATTTAATCTCCTTTCTTCTAATTTTGACAGTGAAGAATAATTAAGAACCATTTCTTGTGTAGTGCATAAGGAAAGTGCTCATTTCCATAGCCTCTATTATATTCGGTGTCACTTGGATGGTTAGAGGACCTAATTCATAAAGAACTGTCACAAAGCGCTGAGAACTTCTGAGTCCTCCCCTCCAAATTCACATTTGCAGTCAGAGGTGTGGGAGGAAGCCACTGCCTAAATATCTTACATACTCATCGGGGAAAGTATTCCCACCTGTCCCTGCTGCTCCAGTAAAGGCTTCTCCCTCTACGGTCTGTAATTGTGCAACCAAAAATCTCTCTCCTGTCTAAAAGGCCACTTAACCCTGAGGTTTTGCACCACCAGCACCTCTGACCTTGATGATGCTCTGGCAGTCAACGGTTCTTACTGCTGGCGGCGCCCGGGTAGCACAATGCGAGGGTACCGATGCACAGCACCCTCACTGAACTGCTTCACAGCACATTTCCTTCTTGCTTTGAGCACCTCTGCAGTTTCAGCAAACTGCCTGCCCAGAATGGGTATTTTCAAACTTTTGAATCACTTTGACACCTGCTTCAACCTATAGAGCAAACTATCTGGTAGTAATGGGAAGTTCACAAGTGGCTTTGTGAGGCTTCAATATTCTTCACGCACGTGTTAAGAAGAAAAAAACACCTGTATGTAAGCAGCATAAATGATCATCTATTCCTATTGCATATAATCTGGTCTCCTCACAATCCACCATTCAATGCAGTAGCTCTGAATCTTTTTAAAAGAAACCTTAAAAAAAAAAATTAGCATTTTTCTTCCTTGCCTCCCTCTCCTCCTCCTGCTGTCACCCCAAGATAGCTCTATTGCCTCCTTGTTCCTCCACCAGGCTGATAGTTTTGCTGCCTCACCCCTTTTTTCATCACAACACTCTACCATACCAGCATGAAGCCAAATTAACAAGCAAGGGAGAGGAAAGGAAAAAGACCCTTGCAACATCTGGTCCTCGCTACCTTATTTGTGTTCTCTTTTTAAAAATGTTCACAAAGCCTCACATGCTCTCTAGAAACTAATGCACTGATTATTGGAAAGAAAATAAGAGACCAAAGTGTGGGGTTTTTAATCAGCATGCAAGCTGTATCTACTGTGCCTTTCAGTCACTTTGTAATAGTTAAATCATTTTGCTTGCTGTTCTTCAGAAATAACATACAGGTAGTATATTTCTAGCACAGCCGTGATGGAAAGTTACTTAATTATAATACTACTTATCACTCACTCTGCACAATCATTTTTTGAGCTTAAAAGACCTTTGCAAGAATTATCTAGTTAAAACTTGCTCCCCATTTATCTATTCCCATTCTTTGGGTGACAAATAAGCAACTTGAATTTTCCATCATTTATAGATGGGAAAACTGAGGCACAGACAGGTGAAGCCACTTGGCCAAAAGATACAGGCAGGTCAGTAAAGGAGCTGGATTGTAACTCAGGAATTTAAAAGCACTACACAACGCAAGAACATCTCTTCGTCATCTCATCTTTAGACTTCCTGTCTGCAGCATTGAGTAGAGAACAAACCACAGGTAGGTGGATAGAATACAGCATTGTATCAGCTTAGGCTAAAGCCGCCTGCTTAGGCAGAAGGAAATATCAATATCCCAGATTTCTAGGCCATTTCAAAACAGAGCCCAAATGGAAGATAATTATTTATTACTTCTAATCTGCTGATGCATTCCTTTTGTCCAAAATTCTTCTACCATGTCCTCATTTTATGTGTCCTGACCTTCTTACATCTCTAAGTGTGGCTACTAAGTGCAATATGCTTTAGTCATACCTTGGTTCATACCACAAAAAAAACCCCCAGTATTTAATCCTTTATGGGGCATGGCTGTTACTTTGGAGTCTGCCACATTGGAAACTGGAAAATGCGCAATACAGCTTCCCTTCCAAGGGCCAAATCCATGGTAAGGCATCTTTATTGTCAAGAGTGCAGGCAGAATCCCAGTCGAAGCAGAATATTCCTACATCCATCTTGCTATTAAGGCCTTCAGTCGTATTATAAAGGTCAGGTGCCCTCAGACTGAGACTGGTGTCTCAGCCCTCTCTTGTAGATATCATTAGACCCGAGAGGTGGCTTGCTATTGCTGGGATGACGATTTCATCTAATGTGATTACAAGGATGCCAAAGAGAAGAGAGAAGACCTAGTTCTGACACTGCTGTGATCACCTTACAGCCACGTCTTTAGTGGTGATGTGAGAACAAAACGCTCCATGTACCTCATTACTATCTGCGAACCGACTATTGTCTGGAAAAGCTGGAGGTTAGATAATATGGTTAGAATGAGCCTCAAAACCAAAGGAACAAGCACATTGTCACCAATTCAGCATGTTGCCATTGTGCCTTAAATAATTTGCTGGAAAGGAATATTATTCAGCAGATAAAAGCTGCCAAGACAGCAAGTGAATTAGATGATCGTATAGTAACTGCAACTGTGTTTACCATGGGTGTATCCTGTCACTTTAGAGAGAGGCAATAAAATTGAGCAGAAGTGTCACTCAGCTTCCTTTTGACAAGAGCACTGCTAATATTCACCAGAACATAAAAACTCTTGTGAGACATACGGGGAAAGGTACGCAGTGACAGAGCTGTGCCACACCATTCATCTTTATGAGTGAACTATCCCATCCTCAGTGAAGATGAATGTCAGCAAAGATCAGCCAACATGCATCACCCAGACATTTTGGGAATGTGCCTTTCCTCCCACTGTCCTTCAGCTCAGAGGTTGCTCTCAATAAGAGCCCTCCTGCAAAAGCAATTAAGGGCATCTTTGAGTTCCTCCTTATTTTTCTAAGTGTATCACTCTTTTCCCATATTCATTAATAATTCTTGGGAAAAGTCATTAGATGAGGTTCCCTTCAAAAGATGCCAGCCCCACCCCAGGATACCTGCGACCAGGGTGAATGGAAGTGAAGTGAGCTCTTTCCCCAAAACACAAGCAGCACAATATCTTTACAGCAATCTCATCTCCTCCTATTCTGAACCAAAGTCTGAGCAATTTATATCATAGAATCATAGAATCATATATATACACTTTCTTCACATTCCCTCCCACATAGAACTTCTCATGACTGGGAATCTCTTCTGTAATCACTGAAACAAAAAGATTAGAGTTTCAGTAGAGGTGAAAGTGCATATATGTGGGTGTGTGTATGTGCATTCCTGTCTATACAAAAACATGTTTAAACCTGGAATAAACAGTAAATGAGATAGACAAGTAGTTATCCTAGGTGAATATGTTGACATATAATTCAATGTACAGTTAGAAAACACAGAATATTCCAAATCAATAAAACTCCGTTCTGTCACATATTCTGAACAAGAATCTGTTTACAAGCTTAATTGTACAATCATGGCTTAATCTCGGAAGTCAGCTGCTGTTTAATCACCGCACAATAACTGCCTTGTTAATGACGTGAGAAGCCACGGCTACGGGAATCAGCGCGTAGTTTGCCCAGCCAGAAGCCCATACTCACAGAAGTCGGAGGTTACAGGCATGCAAAGGGAAGCCACTGCACCACGGTACATTAGCTCTTGAGGTAGAAAAGGTTAGGTGAATAAAGGTTAGTGAAGAGCACTTGGAACAAAATAAAATAGCTACTCAAATTGCTACAGACAGGATGCCAGGTTGAGAGAGGATAATCTGAGCCCTCAGCACCGCACCGCCCCCACCAAAACAATACAAAAAAAATAAAAAAGAGAAAAGACATTACAACAGATACTTAGGATGACTTGGAATTTTTTTGTATCAAAACAAGTTTGAGGCTCTGCTGCTTCTGAAGACAGCCCACTGTCATTGTTTGGGTTTATTGTCTCACCAAATACCCTTCTGAACATAGCCACCTCTGAACCCCACAGTAAAATCATGAACTACAACACAATTTCTTAAAAAGAGAAAGCCCATTATTTCACACCAGTTTCTAAAATCAGCCTCAGCACATGAGCTCATGAAGGAGTACTACTGAGAGCATCAGGAAAGTTCAGCTCTGTCCCAAGAGCACTACTTACCGTGCCAGACAATTATCATCATTGTTAATTGTGGCTACACCTTTTGTTTGCCTGTATTTCCCTGCCCATCTACAGTCACTGGGTAGCCCATGTCCTATGTTTCAGCTGCAAGGTATTAGGGGCAAGGACCAGACTTTTGGTTTGTTTAGACAGTGCCTAGTGCAGTTCCCATGGAGTCCTGAGACAATGAGGCATTTTGGTGATGCAAATTGGTGAATAGGAAGCATGATAGAAAAAATAATTAGAAGGAAAAAAAAAAAATGGGAAAACCTGTCACTCAGGCATTCTCAGCAACAGCTTTCAGGTCATGACAGGTAAAGCCAGGTTAAAATAGTTAACACCAAATGCTGCGGTACTTGGTGACAAAGTATGTGAACTTCACCCATGATGTTCTACCAGTTCATCCTCAACATCTGACCTCTTTTTTCCAGTGCAGGGCTCCTCTTCCTGCTTGCACCACCCCAGGCTGCATCATTCCCAGCCATCCCACTCACAGGCACTCAATCAAATGCATTTACTCACACCTGTAATTTTCCCACTTGTTCTATTCTCTCCCCCAGCCTTCAACTCTGCACAGATTTTCTAATCCAAAACATACCAATTATCCTAGTCCTGAAAACCCTTTCAATCATCTCTTTGAAATAATTAACACGTGTTGTGGATAACATTTTGGAAGTCCCGAGAAAAGAAAGCAGGGTTCATTCAACCTACTGAAACCCCAAGCTCTGAACTTGTCTCCTTTGACTGTAATAACCAGATGAAACAGGGATCAATTTTCTGCATGAAAATGAGATACCTGGGTGAGAATGTTTCTCACATGAGTCAAGCTCAGCTCAGATACACGTTAAAGATGAGACTGATCTAGTGTTTTTCTTCTGAGGTGCTGACACACTGTAGAAACAGCCTGAAACAGGGAACTTGCATAAATATCAGCCCTGAGCTTGTCAGAACTCCTTTACACCACTGTTGCCTGGCCCCCGTAGAAAGATAAATGTTCCTGTATGACCGTGAGTAAGGCCAATCCCTACTGTTTCTGCTATCAGGACAAGGTCTATAGGCAGTGCCATGGTGCCATTAAGTGTGGTCCACTGAGCAGTTTGCCTTCTAGGATTTGAGTTCCAGCTTTGCAGAGAAGGGAAGCTGGTGAAGATACTAAGGTACAGAGATAGATTCACAAACAAACAAATAAATATGTATTTGTATATGTTTATTTCTACCTATATTTATAGGTGTACTTAGTGTGCATGTGTATACATATACACACACACCACTATGTATATGTTAACCCTTCTTTAGCTCCCCAGCTCCTACGTCTCTTAGAAAAGTCAATGTATGCAAAAGAAAAATAATGATTCCATCCAGCTCATTTCTTCCTGGACGGGGGAAAAAGCCAACTACACTACATTCACGGGTTAAGCTTCTTTGTATTCCGGGCTGCATCAGCAAGGTTTGAGCATCCTCAAATCCCTTTCCTCCTCCCCTTCCTCCTGGGGAAGTGAATTATGCACATGCCCTGTTTCTCCCCAGGCATCTAATATTCGAGATCTCACTTGTTTCCTGAAGCTGGAAGCACATAACACATTGAACTAGCACCAATCCAGAGACATTTGAAGCAGGTGGCACTGGTGGTCAAAGGTTAACAACATCAACACAGTTAACAGGAGGGGAACAGAGGGGAAAGGAAGCCAGAAATTATTCACTAAAAAACACACTTACTTGTAGTAGCAGATATCATGGCCTGCCCGAAGCCAGCGAGGCCTGCCCTGGAGAGCTTCCTTCACTGAATACATGACCGGCTGCATGCCTAGGCAAAACAAGACAGCTTCAAGTGACATCACTTCCCTGGCTGGAAAAGACAGGGATGGGGAGGAAAAGACTAAACAAGAAGCATCGCTGTGCTCTCTCTGCAGATAGTTTATGTAAAGTAAATACATTTCCCAAAGCCCCATGCTTTGCTCTGATATAGCCATGTCTGTACAAAAAGTACCTCCAGAAGACACGAGATGAACAAAGTTCATTAGAAAATAAATTATCTGACCAGCTTTTGCAAAGGAGGACTTCAAATTGCTGCATTTACAAACAGAGGAAGGGGAAAAAAAAGAGAATAGGAACTGAGGTATCAACAAGATCAATAATTTGGTTAGTCCAATATTTTATGCTTGGCTGCACCATTACTGAATCCTTAATCCTACCACGGCATTAGAGATCTGCGATGCATCCAGTACCGTACCTTCAGAAAGTAACAAGCAAAACTAGAAGATTTTAAACTTGCCATGAGAACCAAATAATACCTATGTGTCATAAATGCTGATAACGATAGCATCCCTCTTTGTACCATATTATCCCAGAAAATTACTCCTTCCTGACCTCCGTAATATTACCATTTCATGGCCTGAGGTACGAGGCTTTCTCTGATCTGAGCTGCGTATACACAACTCACAGCTCCATGAAGCCAGCCCATCTGCAGACAGGCTTTGTATCAGATTCCTTTACGCTACACACCTTCCTGCTCTTTTTCAGGTACCGTAAGGATCCTGTCCTCGCCAGCGAAGCTCTGGTGTCCCTGGGGTGTCCCTGAGGAGGTGTTGG
>NW_009259044.1:4674348-4777143 GCF_000687185.1 Egretta garzetta | reverse complement strand
TGGCTGGGGGCTGCAGGGGTGGGCTCTGCCCCGAGGTGGTGCCAGCCAGCTCCAGGGGACCCAGCACAGCCACAGCTGAGCCCAACAACAATGCTGGCAGCACTTCTGTAAAAGTGTATTTAAGAAAGGGAAAAAACACCCTTTCAAGTATTTATGCACGTTGATAAGTTGCCCCCTGAGCCTTCTCTTGGGTGTTCTTGTGCTGGGAGGAGGCGATGCTTGAAAATCATTAATGCTGTTGCCGTATTTCCATAAGCAGCTATTCAGTTTCCTTTCTCTCTCTGGGTTTCTCTGTTAAACTCTCCAGTGCTTTAAGAACTGGCAAGCGTAGTGGCAGAAATGCCCTTCCAGCTCACCTCTGGCCATGGTGTGGGGTAGCACGTGTTCAGAAGCCGTTCTGTTTGGCTCCAGGACATGGTCTACAGTGAGCTTCAAGAGACACAGCCCTGCCCAGAAGCTCAGTTCATCAGACAAGGGATGGAGGCTCAGGGTCTGCAGCGCTCTCAGTACCCCAGATGCCAGCTCCTGCCCTTCTCTGTGCATCCAAAGGACACACCCCCCAAACTGCCTCAGAGCAATGGTTGATACCTGTCTACCATCTCATTTTAATTAAAAAAAAAAAAAAAAGTTACAAATATCAGTTTTTCCTTTCCACTTTCCCTGTGGAAACATTTAGTTTTAGAAAACAAACACAAATCAGGCTTCTGACGAAATCCCATTATTTCCCATAGTTAGTGAAAAGGGGGGGAGAGAGGTGGAGGCTGCATCTCCTGACTTGCTCTGCTCCTAGTCACAACTATTTCATTAAATATGCTTTTTGCCGGTTTGAAAGTTACACAGTGCCATCTAAGCTAGAGAAAAAGGGAAGAGAAAAATCAAAACAGATCAGTCACCAGGAGCTGTAAAGTATTGCCACCCATGGCACTTTGGCACTACAGCACGACTGGAAGCTTTTAGTATTACGGCATGGGCATTAGCCCAGGAAAGCACAGAGGGAATGTAGCAAATAAACAGCATCTCTTACCAGCAGACTGGAAATATTATGGATGTGCTGGAAGGGGTAGTGAGCCTCGCTCAGCCAAGCCAGGTAAGCTAGATCTTCTCTGCCCTCTCAGAGCAGCAGAAGGAACCCACAGAAGAATTGCTTTAGCAGCCAGTCCCATGTACAAGCCGTACAAAAGCAAGCCACGGCTTAGACTCCCTCCTTACACCAGATGGTATTTTCACGTTTTTCTTCCAAATATATTTTTCATTGCACACTTGAATGTATGAGTCATGTACAATTTCAGGTGCACAAAATGAGATTACAAATGCTGACAGCAGCCAAACTAGCAGCTAACAAGCAACCTTCCACCAAGAGCAGCCAGAATATCTAGCTATGAAGCTACTGGTGGCTGTATCAGTGATTGTATTGGGGTTTACAGTAGGACCTCAACATACTTCATTTTCTGGCTGCTACTAGACACACCACAATGAACTGTTTGGTAATTCTGGGAAGCAGAATAAGACGACAAAAAAAATATTAATTTTCTTTTGGGATCTATATGAATACTTGAACTCCAGGCTTTAGGGTTAAAAGAGCAAATGCCTTCTAATCCATTATGCCACTCATCCAGCCAGTTTCACAAATACAAGTGACAAGTAATTCCAGCTCCTAGTGCTATTTGTTTTAGGTACATTGATCCTGAGAGAGTTGTCTTGGTGATGTCAAAGGCTGTATCCACAGGGCTTCAGAGGAATGCAAAGTCTGATATTAGGGGTTTATTAAACATTCTGAGTCAGGTCTTGGGCTGGTGTAAATTAACACAGCTCCCTGGAAACAAATAAAAAAAAAACAAACCCAGCCTATGCCAGCTAAGAATTCAACCCACAGTCTCCATGCAGAAGAAACAATTTCTCTTCCAAAATCCGGATTTGCCCTGCCTATTTGTGAGCGATGCCACCTTCCTCCTGAACCACACACTATGACAGGAGCTCAAAGACAGCAAGGAACAGGACTTTTTTATCATTAATATCGGCAGAAGTCTCAGCAGGTCTGAAGGCAGAGATATCTTTCTGGATAAGCCCAAAGAATCATGAATATTTGTTTGAGGATTATCGACATTTATTTAAATCTTAGAAGCACTTTCCAATCCTATGCTGCTCATTCAATTCCAACAGATCATCTTTTTTCCCCCTCTGCCAACCCCAGTGCCATTCTTCCTCAGTTCTGGTCTCTAAACACAGAACAAGGACTTTTTTTTTTTCCCCTGAAAAATCCTCTCCCAGGTCTCAATACTCAGCTTACTCCTCAGTACTCCTGAGGATAGAGAAAGGTCCTCTGACAAATCTAAAGTAACTCTTTTAGTGGATTTCAGGGCAGATAAGATTAAGCTTACAGTCTCCCTTATAGACATGGGAAGTTCAAAATCTTTATGGTATTAAAAAAGACATTCTTGTGAACAGAAGGCTACCCCAATTCCCCAAAGACTCATACCGTAATTAAACTGGCTATTGAACTTCTCACAATTGATAATGTTGAAGCGATAGGGAACTGCTAATTCCATGTCACGGACTTCAAAGTAGAACCACTGGTGATGTTGGTTGCTGTTCACATCTGCATTCATAATTAAGTCATACTCAAACCTGTAAAGGAAGACCAGAAAAAATGGTGGCCATGAACACCTCACCAGTCTGCCACTGAACCTGCCAAGGACAGCAGACTGTATGATCAAATTCATTAATATCCTGTGAGAGTCAATGAATGCCATCAAACTAGCAGTGCCCAAACACGCCATTAAGTACTCACGCTATGTCAGCCATGTCAAAACAGTTGTTTTCTCACTCCTGTTACTTTCATGACATCTAGGTGTTGGAAGGCATGATGAGCTCTGCATCGTGTAGCCTGCTTCCCTGGCCAACCCTTTCCAAACCCAGGAGAGCTCCATCATTTTTCCCTGTGCTCCCAGCAGAAAGGCAGGGTGGGACACCGCTGCCGCAGGGGTACTTACTCACGCACTTGGATGGCTTTGCGAAGATTTCCTGATTCAAACTTGGAGAAGAATGTCAGACAGCCTGGAGCAGCTGGGCTTGAGTGACTGCAGTAAATTAGAGCAAGGATACCTATAGCAGGTTGCTTCAAAAGACAAGTCTTCCCCAGCACCTTTTGTATGATAATACAGATTTTCTTTTTTTTTTTTTTTTTATAAGCAAGACCCTGAGACGTAACAAGAGGTGAGCATAATCTTCCTAGCCAATCCACCATCCTTCTCTACTCTTGCTTAGTGTTCCAAAATCTCATCTTCTTTTCCTTTCCCAAGACTCCCTCCTGTCACAGTTAGTATTTACGTGCTTTGCTCCAGTTACTTTCCCCACTAAGCTATTCCTATTAATTTGTTAATTGCACAAGGCACCTCTATACAATTACTATACATTTATTCTTCCCTCATCTATACAGTTTCCTTCTCCTAAAGCTTAGAAACCCTTAAATTCATATTGAAGAACCTCACAACTGTCTCCTACCTCAAACTGTGCCAAATCACCACATGCAACGCACACACATCCAGGGACACCATACAGTCCCTTTGATGAATAGATTTTCTTGTTCTGTCTAAAAAGTTTTGAAGCTCTTTTGCTCCAGTGACTTCCACAATAAATCCTTTCCCCACAGCCGCAGTAGGAACCTACTCCTCCTATATATTTTGCCTGTTGGGCCTTTACCTTCTAGGTTATTTCTTCTCTACCTTTATCAGAGCTGAACAAGTAAACGGAGCTCACTGTCTAACCCAGCACTAACAATGCCCCTGGTTACAGTACTCAATTTAAGTTACCCACCTGGCCTCGTCTAAATCAAAAACAGTTCTGCCTATCACATCACCTGGCTGGATTAAGCGGCGGACATCATCTAGTACCTTTTCCCTAGGGAAAAAAAAAAGAAAAAAGGCAAACTGTAATGACTTTGTGAGAATTCTTGGTACAGGGTAATCTTGTAGAATAAATATGAAGAAGCTTAGGAAATTGTTTTGAAGGACTGGTAAAAAAAGCAGCTTCCATGTGCTAATTCCAGGTGAATTTTTTTATTTTTTACCATGAGAAAGCTCCTGCTCCATTCCCATTACAAAAATTTGACTTTTGAATTAAATGACAGATTCTGTAAAATTTTTATTCTCTACTGTCAGGTAGAAACTTCTCTCTATTATCTCTTTGTCAAGTTTGCTTTATCCCCAGTTCTTCCCAGTCAATGTCAGTCTCCCAAATGGCCAGCCTTGCCCCGTGAGGAAATACCAGCCATAATTTATTGGCCTTGTTTCAGCTTGGATAGAGTTAATTTTCTTCCTAGGAGGTGACATAGCGCTGTGGTTTGGATTTAGTATGAGAAGAATGTTGATAACACACTGGTGTTTTAGTTGTTGCTGAGTAGTGCTTACACTAAGTCAAAGACTAGTCAGCTCCCCATGCTCTGCCAGGGGCACAAGATGATGGGAGGGGGCACAGCCAGGACAGCTGACCCCAACTGGCCACAGGGCTATTGACCATATGACATCATGCTCAGTATAGAAACTGAGGGGGGTTGGCCAGAGGGCAGTAACCACTGCTCAGGGATGGGATGGGCATTGGTCAGCAGGTGGTGAGTGGTTGTATCACTTGTTTTTCTTGGGTTTTTTTTGCTCTCTCACATGTTGTTTTCCTTTTCATTACAATTTATTTTTATTATTATTATAAATTATTAAACTGTTCTTATCTCAACCCACAAGTTTTCTTACTTTTGTTCTTCAGATTCTTTCCCCCATCCCACCAGGGAGGAGGGTGAGTGAGCGGCTATGTGGTGCTGGGTTGACGACTGGGGTTAAACCACAACACTTACAAACCTACACCAGTCTGTCTCATAGTGAATCTTGACTCTAAATCAAGTTAATTTCTACTCATTATTAATCTGAAGTTCTCTTATCCTTAAAGATGATCAAATGTGGAACACCAGATTTTCTTCCTGACCTTTGCAGCAATCATGTTATGCCCTGAAGCGTGATACGATTATTCCCATTTTAGCTGTATGGTTGCACATGTTATTATAGTCATAAAAGCAAATCTTTTAGAGCAACAGTGCAAGAAGATGGTAGAGTGATTTTGCCTCTAAATAAGATTTTTAGCTTTTATATTTGCTGCAGAAAGAATCATTATCTCTCTGGAGATCAGAAATTAGTGGTCTTCACAAATGCCATTTGATTAGAGTTGACCAACTTTAAAGTTTAGCAGAGAGGACCCAGCCTTTCTGGTATCTGCTAATAATTCCCTATGCCACTAGAAGGAAAAGTCAAGTCATTGCACACAGCCACACATGGAACAGACAAAATGGTAGTTATCTGAAGAGCTTCCTCTCCCAGCATACCTTCAAAACACAGCTCATCTGAACACCTGAAATAACACGAGGAAAACAGCAGCCTCTAGCAGTGTGCCATAGGGGAAATCTGGTTTTATTTCTTTCTGCGCATTGCATGCCATAGATCCTGTTTTTTCCTAGCAGGCTGGGCAGCAGGGAGGGAAAGCGGCTTACTTACCTGGTCCCCAGTGATGCTCTCTAGCTCATGAGGGACTTCCCAGAAGCAGGTGCACATGCTAGGGAAGGAGGAGAAGCTTCTGGAGGACCCCATGGAGCAGGCAGAGAGCAAGAGGCACAGCCAGGAGGGACACAGTAGCAGAAGGGCAGACAGGGAGATTCCCAAGAACAACCCAACACAGACACACAGCTCTGAGAGGACAGAAAGGATTTGTCCTTAAAAAGCCAGATGGGATCCACTGTTGCACACACTAAAGGTGGCTGGATTAAGGGCAAGACTGAAGGCAAAAACGTATCCCAAAAGAACACAGTCTTCTCCATCTCTAAAATGAACTTGTTCTCATACGTGTTCTAACAAGGTCATAGATTCACAGCTCATTCTGGGTTTTGATCTGCTTACTTTAAGAAAAAGCCACTAGCCACTATGTCAGAGCTTTGACCAGCTTAGAGTCCCATCACATACATAGGTACAGTGATACATTTATCAATAACAATTTGGAATATGAGATAGGGGAGTCTTTATGGATTCGCAGAAGCCATAAAAATCTCACTCCAGGGTTGCCACTACCACCTTCACCTACGAAACAAAGAAAGCAACTCACAGACAGTTCACAACTCATCCACTGACACACAGAAATTCCATATCAGAGATAGGAAATAAGCCTGCTGACTCCTAATCCTATTTATAATCCAATTAGAAACCATTTTCCTTTCCTCAGGAAGAAAACTTAAATAAAATGATCCTGCTGTTTGGCCTATCTCCTTGCGACAAATCACTGGATAGCCCAAAATTTGTTCTATAGCTTCCCAAACCATTCAGAGATGCGATAGTCAGAACCTGCACAAACCAGTTCTGAGCCTGAGGGCTCTCAACATGGTAATTATATTAAAGCACAATCACCTTTGAACCCCGTACTTGCGCTCCAACATGGGCTTGCTGTAAGGAGGTGGCTGGTGACCCCAGAAATCAGGGAATGCCAAGTCTTTGTAGTCTGGTATGGACTTAATGCCTCTGGCCCTAGCTATGTAGAAGCGAGGGCTGTGGAATGGGATATCCCCTTGGTGTTTCTCCAGAAGATCTTTCACTATGTCTGAGCTCTCCAGCCTCTCTTCAGGACTAGAATTCATTGAGGCCTCACATTCAGGGTAAAATATTTTTTTGTACCAACCAGCCTCTTTTGGGAGAGAACGCAAAGTAAGCGTGTGGCTCCTGGCTGGATCTTCCTCTTCACAGGAGCTTGCATCTTGTGCTGCTTTTACGTCTCTTTTTTCATCGATCAGATTCCATCTGCATTTCTCCTGCTTTTTCCAGCTCTGCAGTGGGACTTTGAAATCCTTTTCCCCTGGACCTGGTCCCATTTCTGTGACAATTTGGTTTCTGTGTCTGTAGTTTGGATGTTTCACAGAAGTAGTACTTGGAATGAAATGAGAGGGAGTAGAGGGAAGACTCTCAGCCCTGTCCTCCAAGCTCCTCTCTTCCTCAGATTCTGATTCAAGCTCCTTTAAATTTAAAAAGCAGAAGAAATTAAGAGAAACTAAAGACAGATTGTGCCTCCTTCCAGAGGAAACCTTTCAAAGAAGAAAGAGAAAATATTTACAAATCTCCCCAAACTGTACTCATCCAATAAGACAGCCAGAGTAAAGTCAGCCCATGGACCACCTGCCAGAATTTCTTTATCCACAAAGCTGTTTCAACAGTAGTCCTCAGAAACTAAAAGGATCAGACTGAGTCATCTGGGTGAGTCATCTCCAACCAAAGCTGGTTGTTCTAACAAATTAGGGAAGATAATGCGCAAGGCATTTTTTTTTAGAATATAAATGTTACAGCAGGGTAAAGGAGGCCAATCTGTCATGCAAAACTCCACCTCTGCCTTCATGTAAGTGTATAAATTAATCCCATTTGGCTACTTATGGTCATAATAACCGCCACAGCATTGTGTCTACAGGAGATACATTAAGTCAGTGGTCCTTTCCAGATTCATATTTGAATCATGGCTTTCGGCTTTCCTAAATTCCAAGACTTGTAATGAGTTCAATACTCCTCTTCATTTCTTGTCCCAAACTGCAACAGAACAATTTGAACTGTGCATTTCACTCAGCAGCAGTACAATCTTCTCCATCACTTCCTTCAAAACACTAGTTGACAGTATTTCTTTTCCATATCTCATTCTGATCTTGATATTGCCATTGAAATTGCCAGCAAGAATACAAATTATTATCTGACAGATTTCTCATGTGGCAGTTGATTCAGTAGTGCTTAGTTAATCCATACTCACCCAAATATGCACCAAACATCACTCCCTTTCTATCACTCTTGATTCACACTAATAAAATATAGCAAAAAGACTTAACTTTTGTTTTTCCTGTCCTATAAGACATTTAGGTTTCCTTCTCCAATAGCCTTGTCTAGTATTCTCCTGTCAGTACTCCCTTTCACGTATTTCTTAAACTCCTGAATATTCACAAATAAATGAAGCCACACCATGATAGTACCTGAAAATTGTGGGAGAGTTCTGGACACAGAGCTTCATATTGTCCAAGCTCTTCCTCTGGCCGGTCAAGCACTGGGCTTGACCTCAATTTGTTCACATCCGTCTCCAAGTCATAATCCTACAAAAGCAGAATTAGAAAAGCACATATATTAAACATGCCCCACAAGATGACTGTTAAAGTAATATTCTGCATAATACCCTTGATTTCTAATGACACCATACTCAGTTAAGGAGTCCTATAGCTGTTCTTCCCATACTCACAAAGGCTGTTAAAGTCACATTATGGAATGGAAAATAGAGGCACAAGAGGAAAGACTACACCATGAAAGAGAAGAATTTGATGTTTTTGTATTTGAGTACCTAAGCAGAGATATCATGAAAAGGTGGTTTCAAAAAAGCATCAAGACTGAAACTTGAAGCTTTTTATAAGCACGTCAGCTTGGGAGGTTTCAAAATAAGAGACCAACAACTACTACTTATTTCTAAGCATATCGTCCATTCCCTTGCTTATGTTGTGTAAACCAGTAGGCACAGGTTGTCAAGATGTAATTGGCAATATTCTGATTCAAAGAAACGATAATCAAATTAATGTATATTTAGCAAGAAAATTCTGAAAGTGTATTGAAGACAAAATTGTCCTCACAGGCCACCAGCAAAATTAGGAAGCTTGATACTTCTACTTTTGATTTAAGACAACCAAGGGGTTTCTCCGAGTGCCTACCAATCAAACTGAAAGGCCCACGTTCTTCCGTATCATTGAACTTGCAGGCACCAATTGCTTATATTTTATTTTTATCTCTCAATGCCGCTTATAAAAATCTGCAAAACTCTTGCCCAATCTATCTTTTATACCCTCCAACTTTCTTGATATTTTTATATGAAAAAAGCTTTTTCGATCTCAACCACCAGCGGAGCAAGGATAAGAACCATATCTGAAACATTCACAGTCGATGGCAACTGTGCATTGATGTGCATCCTCCTCCATATCAGATACGAGAACCAAAACTGAACTGTATCAAGCATTCAGTCATTGCATAAGAAACTAGGAAAAGATGGGGAAAGAGGGAAGGATGGAGACCTGGCATTGATGACTGGGTATACACTACAGCGTTATGCAAATAATTCAACATGTCACTAGTAAGCATGCCTCACCACATGGCAGCAAAAAGGTGATTTGCTCCCGATAAATAGACTCATTTCTGAAGCTGTTATTAAAAGAACAAAAAAATCTGCCTGAATCCAAAAGCATCCATGGCATTTCAAACCCCAAGCCACACTTGTATTGCGAAGCATAGTTTGAACAGCTGTTTGGGCCTGGTTGAAAAGGCAATGAAGAACTGTGCAGAGTACAAGGTCACTTTAAAAAGCTTTGCCATTAACAGCATAACGATGCATAAGCAGCTTTACACTTGCTGAAGATGTGGGTTGAGAAGGAGAGATGGTTGAGGTGACGATTTTGATTTTCATAGAACTGCCTGAACAGTTGTTGATGGAAGTGCGAAGCCAAGTTTCAGTTTGGTTGGTATTACTAGTATGCATGGATATGCATTACGTAGCTATGAAAACGTTTGTAAATCACATCAATACCAGGAAACATTGTGCAAATGATCTCTCGTACAAAAAAGGTAAACTGAAAATTCATTATCCATTCCCTGCTTGTTTTCCCTTTAGAAAAATTTGTCATGGGAGATATATGACCAGCACACCAGAGAAACAGTACTTAAAACTCATATTCATAGCAAGCTCTCAGGCAAAATAAAATAAAAAAAACCTGCTCACATCTACTTGGTAAATCCTTATGAATAATGAAATAGTTCAGAGGCATATAGGATCTGTTTCTAAACTAATTAAAGGAGGAGATAAATTCACTATGAATCTTATTCCTAATGAGCATCTTGACGAGCTCTAATATTCAGATAAAAACAGCCAGACAGGGGCAAGTTAGGACACTGAGCTAATGTGTTGGGGTTTTTTAACTCCCTTTTTACATTGGGTGACATCAGTTTAATACTTGAGGAGAAAAAGACAGGCCAAGTAATGAAAACGCCCTTCCACAGAAGTCTCAATCATATCTAATTAGACTGTATTTGCAACTTCATTTCTTTAATTTGCCTTCCCAAACCACTTTATGTGGATAAGACTTATTAGCAGCATTCACTACTTCACTTTTGCGTATGCACTTCTATGCCTTATAAACAAAAAAGTTTGCACTCTCATCCTCAGCTGGTAGGGTTGGGGTTTTTTTGCCAGTTAGGTCATGACAGGGAGAATGCAAAGGGAGAACTCAGAAAAGTATTGAATAATTCATTATATTATTTGTCTGTGTGCAGCCGCAAATAAAGAAGGAATATAGGTTCGAACACCCCAGCTGTGGCTTAAAAGAAGTAACCTTTTTCTTATGGCAGGTGCACAGCCCAAATATGCTCTGATATGGGAAGAAAAAGAGGGTTAGTCTTTCCTGGGTGATAATTCAATTTTCTCCTACTAAGTGCCATTTCTGGTCTACACCCAGAGGAATCAAAGATCCCTCATTTATGCATGTGATTCTGACAGCCGCTGGTCAGTCTCTCCACAGGAACAGAGAAGTCACCAACCCCCCACCATCCTGGGTGACAAGCATGGCAATTAAGAAGATAAATGCAGGTGAGACTCTTCAATGAAAATCAGTGCTTTCTCTTTTTCTTCTTTCAAGTATGCTTCTATTATTCATGTAGTGTATTTATGTGGGACCACATACACACCTACATTCTCTGCTTAGACAGCTTAGCAGAATGTCAACATAGACAATGAAAAGCTTTACTTTCCAGTATGTGGACGATTAAGGAAACTATGGCTCATATACCTACTTCCTCCTTACTCTCCACATCCTCATTATCCAGGTCTTTATCAACCTCTTCCTCTCCATCACTTTCATAGTCACCTGCAGAAGTAGAAAAGAAGTAGAGGCAAAAGGTGTTCAACTTAATAACCCTCTCAGACCCTCCACAGAAATAGGTGCAATCTCTTCTCTGTGTGCACACATGCCTTCAAACTACAACCCACCACAACTCCGATTAAAGCAGATCCTATTTGTTAATCTGGTATAAATGAAATTGGCACTAACTCTCCCACTTTTTAAAGCTCTGTTCTCTTGGACTCCAGCACCACCTTTCAAAACCATGACAAATGTCACCATGATATAGATCCAACTCATATTACAAAGCAATACAGAGATTTCCTGCTTGGCTGCAATGATATTACAGGATGCTCTTAATCTATATTATCTAGATTAGGGTGTTTTACTACTATCATCATTACAGTATTTGAACATGTTCCATATGAATCTGAAAGCAGTGGAGAAATTGCTTGTGTGTGTCGTGCAGTCTGCCATTTCTCCTTTTCTGTTGAGTGGCTATCCTGCCTACACTTAAGTTCTGCTTTTCAGCAAGTGCTCACATCTTTTACTCATGCAGCATGACCACTATCTGCTTTCATTTTAGAAAGGAAAAAGGATAATACTTCCTGCAATTCTTTATTGAAAAAGCTGCAGGGCAGTGTTGCCCCCACAGTCACACCCAGGCACAATTGTCTCTCCCTCTGTTACTATTGTGGAGCAATGGCATCTGCAGCCTCTCCCATGCCCACTCTGTTCCATTATTTTTTGGATAATAGAAGGAATCTTTTTTTTTTTTCCCTTTTCCTTGCTCCTTTTATTCTTCTCTCATATATTCTCCAAACAGAATCTCCAAGCTTCAGGAAGACCTGTAAGTAGTTTCATCTCTACTGAGGGATGCTGTAGGCCATCAGATTAATTTTAACTGTAACCTCAGGACTAGGCTGCCACGACTTCCTTCTCTAGATCCCATTTTTAATTCTCACGTCATGCTCCTTTCCGCCTACTGAACTCACTCTTCAGCCATTTACCTTCAGATCCCTCACATGGAGCTTCAGCCTTGGCATTCCCAGGAAGAGGGAAGAAATAGGAACTTCTCATTGTCACCACAGGCAGAGACTCCTTGGGGTAGCACTTTCTCAGAATCTGAGTCACAGTGGTTGTGATAGGATCCAGATTTTTGCAAGATAAACAGTCCTAGGAACCAAAGGAGAACAATGTTAAGAATTGTCTTGCAATTGTCCTGCCTATTACACACAAACCCCCGGAGCAGAGACACTCATCTGATTTGAATAGGAAGTCTTTATATTTATGGCTTTTTGTTTGCTTTCTTTTCTCCTTTTTAGCATTGAAGAAATATGCCTGGAACATCAAGACCTCAAGTTCTTGCAGTCCCTTTCCTACAGAAATACAGGCTAGCATGGACCAGAGGGGACTTCCATTGATGCATATCATTTGGAAGATACGGCATTCCCTAGCTCTGCTCTAAGGCATTATAGTCAGTGTATATTGAAAGAAGGCATGATAGTAGCATAAGCTAAAATATCCTAGCTAACACAGGTAACTTTTCAGTAGCACTGAAAAGATATGTTCTTTAATATGGATCAAAAAAAAAACCTGCAGGGAGCCCATGTATATGGTTTGGCTGACAACACACGCCAAAATCTGTGTTTCTCCATCTTCACTACAACTATATCCAGAGTTACCATGCCAGAACTAACACAGGTAACCTAGTCTGTAGCTACAATGACACCATTATTTCATTGTACCTGGTTTACACAATGTAAACTCAAAGAGACCATTCCCACTGTACTCTGTTCTATATGGTTAAGCATGAGGCCCAATAGTTAGTCTGAAAGATCACTATATATTTCCTAGTTATAAAATACTGAATTTCTGCAGTATTCTACATTTTCTACTCCTATAATCACGAGTAGGAAATAGAAGCGTAAGGAGCTATGAGAGCCCGGATGTACTTTGAAGACACAGAATATTTTTGTATTTATTATCAGGCTATGCAAGCAACCTCATTGGTCTTTTGTTGCAAAGAGAACACACACACACACGAACTAAAAGCAAAGACCCCCGGGAGATCATAGTGGGTGTATGTCTTCAATATCACAGAGACAGGGAATTTGGATAAGCAAGTCATGGCTGCTGCACAAAGGTGAAGCTGCTTAAAAGCAAGAGGTGTGATGCTCAGAAAACCAAGCCTTCAGGTTTCCCCAAGCACAGTGCATCTACACCACAGCCCCCATCCAAGAGATTGACTACTCAGTGTAGCATCCTACCTAAGTTCACAAGCTGTACTGTGCCTATCAGCATGTTATCTTTAGCAGTTTGGGACTAAGACTTAGCTCATCAGAACAGGAATTCATGTCACATAAGCAGCACGAATGTTCTACAAAGCAAAAGAGGAATATTATGATACATTCTAATACCATTTTATATTTTTGCATCCCTTCAGCACAGATTGAATGGAACACCCCAGAGGGCAGAATAGATACTTTGTGCCATTGTTGATGCCCACAGTTGGGATTTGGGCTGGACAAAAAAAAAATATTCAGCAGAACCAGGAAGACGACCAACGTACACAAAGAAGTACTTTACTGTAATCAGGAACAGGAAAATGGGTGTATTGGGATTTTTTTAATGTACAGGATTTTTTTGTTATGTATGATTGAACAGCATTATAAGATTCAGTGGGATTAACCAGGATTCCTGTAGGAAGGCTAGAAAAATCATCTAAAGCTGACATGCTTACAAGACTCAGTACAAGAATCTTAAATATGTATTTCTAGATCTCTGGCTGTTAGGAACAAGGGGGAGAGAAAATACAATTTTGAAAGCATCTCCAAGGAAAGTTTTACTGTGGTTAGAGCACACACAAAGGAGAACTGGTTCCTATTTCCAGTTTTTCAATTTACTCACTCTTTCACATAGTATTTGGGTGCCTTTGCTTGTTATTAAACGAAAGATAAGGAAAGTTTGTCTACATGTGGGAACAGAACAACACTTTGAACATTCTTACTGTAGTTTACTAAAATTGTTCTGTTTTTACTAGAACAGCAAACACAGGAGTATACAAATGCCTGCCTTGGGCCAGCCATCATAATTCACTGCCAACTGAATTGAGATAGCCAAGAACAAGGCATGTTCGTCCAGACAATGAGCTTCCACACACAGAGTTACTCAATGATACCCTTTGAAAGCCATCTCTTTCTTTATAGCAAATTAGCTTACAAGTGCAGACAAGCCTTCAGATACCTTACAGTGAATTTGTGGGACTGTTTTCATTACTGTTCATAAAGTGCTCTCAGATTCCAAGATAACACAGGTTACAGGTGACTGAAAAAATGTTCTGTCACTGTATTGGAAAAGCCTTTTTTACTGACACCTTAAAAATAGACAGGAGACTGCTTTGTATGTGTGTGAACTATACCATTTATTTTATAGTGGGATATTGTGAATGAGGGAAGACAGTGAATCCTTGGCTCAGAAAACCCATGTAAAACCAACCTGAATTCGGGGGATCTGCTTTTTAGACTCCTTTTAGCCTATCTTCTCTTTACTGAATCTGGAATAGTCCAGATATTACGATACATATGTGATATACACAAAAAGGGATGCTTCAGTATGACAGTAAGGCAAGAGATAATGATGCGAATGGATGCTACTAATGGGAAATATAGGGTGGAGTATAGGATAATATTGTCCTAGAGTAGACCTTAGTATAGGAAGGCTGAAGAGAAACCAGGCGAGCGTAAGAAATCAGATGGATAAATGATAACATAGCAAAATAATGTTCCATGCACCAGTCTCTCCTAAAGCGGATACAAACCTGTTTTCTTGTCTCAAAGTAGGCAGCTCTCTGTCGCCGCACAGCAAGCCACCCAATTGCTAATCTGAACATATCTTTTAACTGCCATGAAAGTCTAAGTGGAGTTTGGAAAAAGAAATAGGAGCAGAAAAGTGATTCCTTTTCATGAATGATTTCATTAGTTAAAATTATTTTTCATTCCAGGTAGGAGCAGAACTCAAGATATCTCTAAATTCTCAAATAATGTAGCAGTCACTTCTGATCTATGTAAGGAGATAGTATTTGAACTATTGGCTCTTCCTGTAAAGACATAGGCTTAATGGCTCTTAAAAGCTCAGGTATTTCAGCTGTCCATCAGCCCATACAATAAGCAACTGGAGAGGTTTCAACTGAAACCTAGCCTTCTTTGGTTGGAGTTCTGCTGGAGGTTGCTAAAACAAACCCATCTTGGCAGAACTGTTTCAGTTCCAATAGATTAAAAAAAATTTAAAATTATTTCAACAGAACCTTCCTAGCCAGCTTTTAGCACCTTTAAAGTCTTATTAGCTGCTCAGATCTTGGTCAAAGCTAATCACCACAGCCAGCAAATTCCTAAAGGCACTGAAATATTGCCTACACACCCAAAGAGCCATTGCTTTCCCAAGCAGGAGCTGTTTTCCTTGCTCTGTCTCTTTCTCCTTCTTACTACACCCTGCAGGTCCTCTCAGGAGAACAGATTTCCCATTTTCTGTCTACCATGACAATTATGAAGATTATGAAGATTTTAGTAGCAGCAGCAGCCTCCATGTCAGGTCAGAGTAAGGAAGAACGTGAGACCTCCTAGGGCTGCCCAGACTCCTCTCAACATCTCATGTCTTGACGAGACACTGCAAGACTGACAATATCCCAAAGAGGTGAGGGAAACATTGAGCTTTGAATTTATTAACCTTGGTAATTCCCCTTCCAAGGCTTCCCTAGTAGCACACAGTAGGAAAAAAGCAAACTGGAGGCCCCTGAAGCTGTCATTTCCGCTCCACTTCTAACCTTTGCAAGGATTAGAGTTATCAGTGTTCACTGGAGTCTTAGTGTGTCATTTCCTGTTTGTTCACCCAAGGTGACCCCATGTTTGCACTTTCCATGGGGTTGCTCCCAGGCTGAGCTATCAGGAGATGTTAGCTCAGAAAGCAACATGGGCTATAGAAGGCTCTTGAGAGGGAACAAACTGACATCTACCCTCAAGCAGTTGTTGCCACCCACACCACATTCAGGTTTCTGCAGACCAGGGACCTGTTATTAACAGAGGCCATACTCCCTTGAAAGATCTACTGGGCCTGGCTACCTCATCCCACCTGAAAAAGTGGTCAATTCCTCATGAAGAAAACAAAGTGAAAAACTCTACCGACCTACCATTTACTACTAATAAGAAATATCATTCAGTGACAGGAGAATTGTTCATGACAGCGATGGGAAAAGTGAAGCAGCAAATACACTGGGTCATAAGGCAATGGATTTTCTGGAGGAGAAGGGAACAGGTTTTTCATTCTGTCTATGATGGTGCTAGAATGAGATAATGCACTGGCCAGCGAGAATGATGATGGAAACACTCCTTGTGGAATCACACAGGTCAAGAACTGAAGGTTGCTCCATAAATGACTTCTCCAAAGGCGGCTAAGGAAGCATGTTGGTGAGAGACTCTGAGGAAACTGCTGCTGTTCTGTACCTGTCTTCTCTATACCTTACAGGGATCCCATACTCAAGACCATGTCATCTTTCTTGATGGTCTCACATTAACATTTCACAAGATTAAAATTGGGCCTCCTGGAAAACAGTTGATGAATGTTTCTCATTAGCAGAGGCCTGGATAAATCAACACTTTTTCTGTAAAAGACTGATTGGGTGGAATTATCCATCTGAATGCCTGAAAGGAAACATCTCATGGAACACCTAAACAATTCTTCTGTGGAGACGCTGCACTGTTCTTTGGGAGAGGAAGTCCAAGTAGACAGAAGGATCCACAGAGGAGGAAAAAAAAAGGCATTAAAAAGCCTGAAATACAATTCCCATGAGGCTCAGTAAGAATTAAAATTAGTTTTAAACTGAAACATTTCAGCTTTTCTGAAGTACTGTGAAAAAATCAATAGTTTCTATTTTAAAATTATCATTTTTTCATTTATATGTTATATAAATTCAGGATAAAACTATGGAATATCCTGCCTCGTGAGGTAGCATCCAGCACTGACTGCCAATCTATCTCACTTAAGCACAAATGCACCATTTACCTGTACACTAGTGAAGAGAATCTCCATACCCCGGGAACCAAGGAAAGTCTCCCTACCCAGCTGGATGTTGGTGATATGCTTTAGGCAGAGCAGGAGACCTCTACGAATGTAAATGTAGTTGTTGGAGACATCATGGTGATGCCAGTCTTGATAGAGCTTCAGCAATCCACCCAGGTAGCCTCTGTTCACTGCCCGTCGGCTGTTAGACTCTGAAAACAAAGAGGAGAGGCTGAGTTAAACTCTTTCCACTGCTCACGCTATTTGATTGCCAAATGGCTACTCAGTGCTCAGACTTGGACTTTTAACACCTGCTCATTCTTGCTTAATAGTATCAGTTAAAAAAAAAATTAACAGAAATTAGGATGTTATTATTTGCTAAGCATGAACTAAGCTCTTGGAACTGTACATGAAAAAAAATGAAGCAGTCTCTATCCTGTCTAAGTAAAAATGGTTGCTCCAGAACCCTCCAGATGAACCAAACCATGGATGGGGAAAGGGCAAGAGCCCATATCTCCTTCCAAGTGCTAACAAACTTAATTCCAGTTGCAGCACCATAAGAGTTCCTGAAACTAAAGGAGCTCCTGAGGAGCGAGAAAAGATAAAGAACAATAAGATTAGTCAACAGCAGGTCATATAATCTTCACATAGCGCTGTACTTCAGTCCTGAGAGAACACCTTAAAGAGATCAACAAATACAAAAGCCTTGTAGTTGTGCCATCCTGTCACAGCCAGTGGAATTATGCTTAACTTCTAAATGTATTCCTACACATACGTGTATGACGAAAGCCACAAATCAAATGATTCTGGAAAACCACAGTATTTAAAAATTCACAAAATATCAACTTGAGCAACAGCAGTTTGGGCTTCTTTTCTGTTGCTTTCTGGTTCTGAGATTTTAAAGGTCATATTCAGGTCATGTTTAAAGACTTTACTGCATGGACGAAAATAAGAAATATATTTTTAAAAAAGCTTTATAAAAATGTAAAAAGGAAAGCTGCAATATTTTCTTAATCACGTAGGTCTGGGATATCAGACTAAAAGGAGAAGATTATGAAACCTGTATTAAAATACAAATTATTCTCAGTATTCTAAAACTGTGTTCCTTGCCCTGCCCCGCAGGACAAACATGAAGCCATACCAGACTCTAGGCTCCCTCCCTTCAAACCAACCCTGCTTAAACACATTTTCCTGACTGGTCCTGACATTCCTTGCTGTGACACACATTAGAAGCTGTCAGGAGCTCAGTAATCAACCAAATGGCCAGGTAGCATACGTAAGACTGGAACTCAGCTCCCTGAATACCAATCAGTGTTTGCAGCTCACAACAGATGGCCCTTGGTATGGGTTCTCCAGAGCTGGTAGGCTCCAATTCATTTCGAGTTCATTAAACAAAGTGCCAGAGCCTCTCACACCTGGAACGTTAAAGTCATCAGTGGGGATTTACAGCATAGGAGAAGCAGCTAGAGGTTAAGAGAGAGAACAGAAAGGGGTAAGATGCTGCATGAAGACAATCCATAACAAGGGAAGCCATGGAGAGAGCCACCAGGAAGCAGCCAACAGGCAGCAAACCTCAGCCCCAGTGATGAAGTAGATGGAGACATTGGAAAGGGGAAGGAAATCGCCTGAGTCTGCTCTCTGCAGTACAAACTCTAACCTGGAGAAGGGATTGGAGCATAGCTCTGCTACCTGGTCTTGTTCTGTAATTTTCTCTGCCATTGGCACCACGGGACAGGCAAACAAACAGCCAGTTTGCCAACTCATTTTAATCCTGCTCTGCACCTTCACACCACCCCGTTGACATTCCTCCGCACTGACCTGCTGGTCCCACAGCTCTTCCTAGCCTCCTACACCTTGGCCTGCAGTCCTCCCTAGCACTTCATCCCCCTGTTGTTAACCATCTCACACTAGCTGTGCCGGTACATCTTTTATTTCGGGGCTCAGTGGTTGCCAGCATGTAGAAGGTCACCCTTCTCCTTTGACCTTCACTCTGTTTCTTTTTCCAATTTGACTTTCTGCAAGAAAACTTTAATTGAATGACAATCCCTTATCAATCCCAATGATTTTATTCATGATTTCCTTCCTGTTAATCCTCAACTAGCTGTCATGTTTACTAACCTGCAGGATGACTAACCCCTTAAATCAGTCAATCTTTCTTGAAGAATTACTCTGGAAGCTCTAGTAAAAGTCAATAAGTATATAAAACATGACAAGAGAGTCAGGCAGTGTAAGGTAGGGACAATCTGGATCAGACTCAGAGCTTCCCTGAACTGTTCAGAGGCAGATGAAATTGGACAAGATCTAGGGATTTATAGCCCCTAGTGCTTGAAGCCTAAGCTTTCTGTGTCAATGTCGATAGGACAAGGGAGATTTTGGAAAGCACTGTGGGTAGAGCTGCTTGGGGAACTTATTTTAAAAAAAAAAGAAAAAAAGGATTCTTATAAAATGTGTTTGCAATGTTTTCCTCACATCCTTCAAGACAGACTTCCACGTTTCGGTCCCAGCTCCATAGGGACCAGAACACACAACTGTCCCATGCCTCAGTTTTATCATTGGATGAAAAGCATGAGGAAGCTGAGCAAAATAACTTTGCTATTTGTTTCTCCTCATGTTTTCTGTAGTATTTATCACCTTTAAGATCAAAACAGTCGGTTTGAAAAGTGAAGCTGAGATAGTCTGTTCTGCAAGGAGGAGGTGGAAGAGGCAGGACTATGGTTCCCTCAGCACTTTGATCAGAAGCAATCAAAATTACTTGCTCAAGGGGAAAGAAAAAAAAAAAAAAAGAAAAACATTCCTTTTGTTTCTCCTGTCTTACTTCATTGATTCTCTCCTGCTCTCCTGTGTTGTCAGTGTTTTTCTTGGTTTTTTTTTTTCTTCCATTTTTTCAGTTGTATAGTCAATAAAGTAGCAAATAAATGAAGGAGGAAATATGCCAAGATCTCCAGAAGGCAAAATGAAGAAAGGAAGCCTCCCCACCTGTCTGTGTCTATTGGTCTTTCCACCTAGGGATGTACCTGCATGGGTATCTATCTATATTTTGGCACAAATACAGATGGTGGAAATGAATCATACAGGTACAAGCAGCACTGCACAGATTTTTAGGCAGCAAGACCCCACTCCTCCTGGAGTGAGTATGCATGATCTGTGTGGTAAGTGGCAAAGTGTCCTATGCCTTTTGACCCTTTTGTTGTTATTCCTTCATTATTTCTTTTCCTTCTCCCTGGATATGGAAATTCTACTTCAACTCAGCTTTCAGAAGTGCTCAGGGATGCTGCTTCCTATTTTGATTCATGCTTGGTCTGTCTTCCTAATCATATTCTGGCATCTCTGACAGGGGAGCACTGTCTTCATCACCTTCCCCAAACCTGTCACTGGCATACTATTTTCTTTGCAAGAGTTTCAATTCTGCCTGCTGAGGCTGAGACAGAAGACATTGAGCATTCCTCTATCATCTTATTTCCCACACTTCTAGAACTGACCCTCCACTTCTGGCTTCCAGGGCAGTGCTGCGAACCAGCAAAAGGTCAAGCACCACAGTACGGAATATCTGGCCTGAATAATCTCTGCAGTTAGCCAGAAAGATTTGACATGGATGCACAGACAATGTGTGGAAACATCAAATGGTTAAAGATGCAATTATCAAGGGGATCACACTACAAAGAAATCTCCAGTTTTGACAGAACTCTGAATTTTGTGTTGGGGGACAAGGACAGACTCTAAAGCCAGGGTTTCAGTCTAGTAGATACAAGTCTTATGACTGCCACCATTTCTGCAGACATTTCTGAAACCCTTCTCACATTCCAGTCTCCTTTGAAGTGTTTGCCAGGAACACAGGGACCACTGGAAAACACACAGCATATTTAATCACAAAACTGAATTACAGTCAACCTGAAACATGATGAGCAATGCACCGCTTACCAGGCAGAACAAAGGGATATTTATCTTTCTGTCTATCTGTTTAAATCTTTGTTGATGCCACTCAGCTGATTCATTATGCCAAGAACATACATTGCTACAGTTTGGAGATAAGAATGCTCTGCTAAATTAACTCCATGGCCCCCAAAGGAGTGAAAGGAATAAGAAAATTTCCAACTTCCCTGCTCTGCTCTAGTGATTGCCTCTTGGGAATAAAAGATGCAAGATATCTCCTAAAGCAAAGAGAAAACAACTACTGTATTCAGTCACTGAGAGGCCATTTTTAGTAAAGATAAGCATGAGGATTCTCTGTAGAAAAAAAAATTACAGAATCACAGAATGGCAAGGGTTGGAAGGGACCTCCGGAGATCATCTAGTCTAACGCTCCTGCTAAAGCAGGTTAACCTAGAGCATGTTAATTAATTGTCCCCATGGAGATACCTAGACACCCATCAAGTGCTGGGATGAATTCAGACCCAGTGGGCTCTACAGTTCCAGCAAGAAGCTGGTATTGACTCAACTCTTGTTGGAAGCCAGAAAACTACTCTAATTGTGCCCTGTAAACTTCACAGAGCCCAGGCATTTATCAAAGCATTTAGGATAGGTGAACAACACTGGCACAAAGGCAGAGAATACAGGCAGGATTTGCTAGCAGCTACAAGTGCCATGTTTTGCTTCTAGACCAGGAATCAGCCACAAGCTTAGTTTCAGTAGAAGAACAGCTCATTGTTTCTAAACCAAAATTTGTTTTAGTTCCAGGTTTTGGCCAATTCAATGGCAATCTTACAAACTGTATTACGACATGGTGATTCTTCTCTAATTTCCCCTTGTTATATTGTTCATATGCAAAAGTGAAGGAAGAGCAAGCCAACCAATTCTGAACCTTTTGTACTAACCCCAGAAGGAAACTGATTTTCAAAAAGCTTTACTTTTTCTCCTTTATTTTTCAGTTTCGCAGCATCTTCTGGTTGGAACTCAACAGGAAGCTGGAAATCCACAAAAAATACTTCTTGCACAAGATTTCCAGCTTGATTTTTCTGACCAAAGTGGTTTGAAAGAGTTCAAATAAGGATGCTAGGATTTAGAAGACTTTCTCAAATTCAGCCACTGAATTTTCTGAAGCAGATCATCACTGGAGGCACAAACACTGCCCATGCCAAGACAAAGGCAGTAAGCGATCACTACTAAGGATGTCAACAGAGAATAATACAGCTCCTCAACACCGTGGTTCCACGATACCCACCCTGAGGAGCAAAACAGTGGGAAGATGCCGTGCCCCAGGAGATGAAACCAACCTTTTTCTCTGGAGCACTGAGTTACTTTCAGTTTGGGATATGTCTATGAATGAAGAGGAGTTTTGAGGAAGGGAATAAAAAGGACACTCAAAAATAATTTGTTTCCCCATAAAGTGGCTCTTCTCAAAGAGATAAACTTAAAAATATAGAATTGAGACTATTTGCATTCTGAAATTCAGGAAGAAGATATAGGCACGGAACTTCTTTTAGGTGATTATGAAAGGAGCTATTTGAAAAAAATCAACTCTAATCACAATACCCCACAAGTTGTGATGATAGATTCAGGGCCAGACTTATAATGGAGTTTCAATCCAGAGGTGGGTAATGAAGTCTTAAACTGATCACGAGAAATGGGTACCTGGCAAAATATGATGCAAATCAGAAACATCATGCTGTTGGCTACAGGAACTGACACAGTTTAACCACAGGGCTGTTTTGACACAAGATCAAAGACCTGCATCAGTAGATCTGTTGCAAAGCATTATGAACTCAGCCATAGCGGGTGCAGACCTTTCAGAAACCATAATCTGCTTATGTGCTAGAACATCGCTTTCTGTTCCTCGCAGTTACTTGCCCCTCCTTGATGCCAGCATAAAAGGGAAAGGATGAGACTGATTATTTTATCCCACCAGCCACAAGACATAATCCTTATGCTTTGATAAAAAAACCAGCGGGTGAAAGGTTAAATAAAGGTTAGTTGACAGAAGATGAGGAGGAAAGAGCAGGAAGTGAGAGATGAAAGGCTGGGGGGGAAAAGGGAAGGCAAGACAATAAAGATGACAAAAGGAGGAAGGAAAAGATATAGAAAGAGAGGAGAAAGGCCATCAGCAATAACTGCTGTGAGCACACAGAATTGTCTTGATGAAATAAGCATGATCAGGGGGTCACCACAACCTGTCTTTTTAAATTGCTCATTACAGTTTTACTAGGCAAGCATTGCAGCAAGGGCCCTGCCCATTTCCCTAGCCCTTTCCTTCAATATCCGCTGAGCAAAAGCCTCCGAGATCAGCTCTAGCTAATTTCCTTAAAGACATGCAAGCTGCTAATTCTGGGAAGTACAGATAGTCAGGAATAACAAATACAACTAAAATTAGATTAAAATAACCTGCTGATAAACAAATTACTCACCAAAAAATATTGGATTAAGCGCTGGTGCAAGCGGGAATCCCTATAATAACATCGCCATCATGTGGTTTGAGGTGCCGAGCAGCAGTGTCTGGTTTGGGCCATCACACTGCCTTCAGCCTGCAAACCCCTAGATACACACTTGTCTGCACTTATGTATCAGGTATCCAGTTTTATTCCACTGCCCCAGAACAGAGAATGGTTTGCCCGGTTGGGGTTTTTTTTTAGGGGGGGTGGTGGAGATGGTGTGTGTGAGTTCACTAAAAGCAATAGAGCCCATGGCTAAGATCAACAGATTGCAGCCCTTGCCTTCCATTGCTGCTCAGACAGGCTCCAGCTGGGGCATGCCCTCTCCACACCTGGTCCTCTTGAAGCCAAAGCAGATCTTGGTGATGAGCTCCCAGGCCTTAAGGCAGAGCTGGAGCGAGATACAAAGGCAGATGTATAGAGTAGAAGTAGAACAAAGCCAAAGGAGGCTGGAAAGAGTAGCAGGTGTACCCTGGGACAGAGAGAAGAGACTCTGGGAAGGATGCTGTGCCTCATCACACCTCAATTTATGTATAGCTATTGGTATCTACCCCTCCATCCCCTCCCTGGTCTGTAGTAAGCATCTAGAAATTGAAGAAAGAAGGATGGACAGGTGTAACACTGAAAATCTTGATTGCAATGTCCAAGAGAAGAGTAAAAGACTCCCAGTGATCTCATGGGATCTTCAGCACCATTACAAATATTTACCAAGCAACTTGTTCAGCCTGAATAATAACGTAGGTCAGTCAGAGGGAGCTAACAGCCTGGTGGGGAGACAACAGACAAAAAAACCCCACCAAAACCAGCAAGGCAATGGGGGAAGGACTTGCTACAAGCTGTTTGCTACGTGCATGTGGGCATGGCAGGTGGAGAACAGCAACTGGGAGAGCAGCATGCAAAGATTGATAAAGTACTCTGCAATGGAAAGAGGTGAGAAGTTAGGAGTGAAAAGCTGGCTGGTGGTCAGGTAAGAAACATTTTCTCTATAACAGTGATCTGAGCTTCCATGGATAGAAAGATGCAGCACTGTCATTAGAAGGGACCTAAACTTCTATTCCTCCATTAGTCACCATCTCTATGACTATCACTGATTTCCACCATGTACAGGAGAACAGGAAAACCAAGGTCACCCTTGTCTTGCACTGGTTTTCAAGTGTTTCTTCCCTATTGTGGATGAAGCACAAGTTGGTAGTGTCCCATTACTTCTTTCTTTGGAAAATCTTGTACTTTCCCCTCTGAAACACAACAGCAACAGTTTCCCAGATACAGCTGGAGTGGTAATTTTTTCTTCGACTGATGCCTCCCTTCCTGGCAGATCTTGTTTCTTGCCATTATGCACCTGTTAAGTGGGCATTGAGCATCAGCTTTTGTTAGGGAAGAGACAGAGGCCAAAAAGTTTCTAGCCAGGTCCTGGCTCTGCAGGTGGACAAAGTCTCAAGTAGAGCTTAAGGAAGCCCGGGGAGCTGAAGATGGACATTTCCAAATCCATCAGGGAGACACACTGCCATCTGCCTGCTTCTTTTAAAACTACTTTGTGTTTTCCCATTGCAGCTCGCTGCCAAATGCAAGAGGGACACTTTCCTTTCAGCACAGCTCCGTGCATAACCATAATCCTCACTTTGATCACTTTGGGCTGAAGCATTTAAGGATACAACAAGCCTACAGGAAGACCCTCAAGAATGGGTGTGTTCTTGTCCTGTCTCTTTTACAGCTTTCACCCCCAGGAAAACTGAATCTCACCACCATCTCCCAGCAAGTGGGTTACTGCGAGTCTCCAACAAAGCTTACAATAATCAGTCCAGCAATTCAGTACTATAGCACATTCCAGGATTCCTGCCTCCTATTTAGTTTCTATCCCATCTAAAACACACTAAAGGGCTTCTGGGTGCTTTGCCATTTGCAGTTTTACCCCTTGTTTTCATAAGCAATTTTCAAGTGCTATAGCATTCAGCAGATTTGATTTTTAACTTTCTAAGAACACCCTCACCATTCAAAAGAACTAAGGCCATGGGCATAAATACATTAGCTGGGACAAAGTTGTCCTAATGCAATCACAAAAAACAATTCAGCTCTTTTCCAGCCATGGTGACTTTATCTCTGGAAGAACCAGAGCTGTTTTTCACATCTCCTAACCCACATGTCCCAAAAGGCACAGCCTGCTCATTTGTATGCAGCTACCGGAGCAGTCTACGCCAGAAGCCTGGAGCTTCTCATGTCCTGAGCCACAGGACAAGGAGAAAACTAAAAGACATTCTTGACCACTCTGCATCAGACTGCAGAAAACATCAGAAAACACAGTTCAGGCTGACCTGTGGGCTGTGGTGCTTTATTTGATTGCACAGTATTGGCACCATTTCGCAAGTCCCAGTTCCAGTGCCTCAAAAGAGCATCAGCTGAAAACAGACCATGAGTTTTCCTAAAAATCTCTTTTCCATGGAAGCAGTAGCTGGTGGTGTTGTAACAGGGCTGCTCAATTGTGAATGACGAAGGAGAAAAGGACACATAACAGCAAACTAGGAAGGGTGCCTCCAAATGAAGACATCTCCCCCAAACAATGCGGTTGTTTGCAATGGTCACCAGCACAAACAAACATGAGAACCCTAATCTGTACATCATGGTGATCAGCCGGAGTGACAATGTATGGACTGCTTTGCTCAACAGACTAAATTCTCATTGGAGTTCATTTCTTTGTACCTGCTGTGAAAACACTGGAAACAACCAGAATGATCAGTGTGTTCCTCCAGTACTGAAAACCCTCTATCCGCTTCCTAAAGCACAAAAAGCGTAAAAGGAAGAACCAAGATGCCTTGACGACAAAAGTTGGCTGAGAAGAGTCACACAAGAAATTTCTAAGAGTAAATGGCTTTAAAAAACAAAATAAAAACAACATACCTCACTCCAGGAGAAAAAGGGCTGGGTGAATTTGGAGCTGAATCCAATCCCTTTAGATTCCCCAGATCATCCTCAGCTTCCCCTCTCAACTTTTACAATGTGTTTACAACTCCCCGGGAGACTACATTGCACAGCTTCCCTTGGTAATTAGTCCTCCACTTCTATATACTGTTCTCATCTTTAAACCCAGAAGAAACCTTCAAGTAGAAAACTTACCCTATAAATATCTTGGGACAACAGAATTTCACTTCTTATTCCTAGTACTTACCATAAAACAGGAGTGCAGGAAAAAAGCTCAAGCCAGATGAGCTTTCAGCTCTTGCTCCACTTTTCCAGCCCTTGCTCCACTTTTCCAGCCTTCTCTGTAAATTCCTTTCTACTCTGAAGGCTAATTTTGCTTTTGTATGGCAAGCAGCTGTGGCATAGCCCCACAAGCCCCTTCGTAAGATTTAGTGCCCAAACCAGAAGGTCTTTCCTTGTTGTGATAATGTGACCTTTAAATCTAGGCAGCAAGGTTAATACTGAGGCATTATTTCAGAATTCATCACTCGAGCTGATGCAACTCAGCCACGATCCCATTGCAGTGTGCTCATTTAAGCGCTGCTTCCAGGGCTAAAATTTGGGGTGGGGGGAGAGAGAGAGAGAGAGAGAGAGAAGGGCAATACCCCATATTGTGATTTATTGTAGAGTAGATTGCAATAGTAGAGTGCTCTTTCTTAATCAAAGCTTTATTAAAGTCTGGTAATAAAAAGCTAAGTGGTTTTGGATCAGATAAAAGCAAAAAAGAGTCGCATGTTCATTTCAGGAACAGTCATGCCAGCATGCCTGAGAACCCATATTAAGGTCTTCGACCCCCCCAGCCAGCTGGTGCAAATGTTAAGAACAGCCTGCCATAGCAGGGCTGGACCCCAGCAGTCACCAGGTCTCAGCCCTGTCTGCACATTAACAGACCTGACAAGCTTGCAGGGGAGGATAAGGTCATCTCTTCTGGACTACAGAAGTCTTCCAAGCCTTTGCTGACAGCATCATCATTACCAGATAAGCACATAGTACAACAGCACCACAGGACAGACAGGTCCTGGCCCCACTCTCCAGTGATGCTGGAACACAGCAATGAGCATTGGTCGCTGGGTGGAGAGGTTCCCCATTTCTTCCACTGTAGCAAGTCCCAGGACAACCCCTGTTCCCTAAATACTCAAAATAAGGGTGTAGCCTGGTTCCCTTGGCAGCTTGCTCCCTGGGACCTAGAGCACCATCTCCCATAGAGCTGTGTGTCCAAAGAGCCATGGGGCTCCAAGAATCACAGCTAGACATACAGAAAGCTACTGCATTACTGTCTCTCTTTCCTAAGCAGTGCTCTTTTGGACTGAGGGAAGAGGGGATACCAGGGGAGAATGAGGTTCCACAGGATCATTCTGTCCATTAGAGCAGCATAGAAAGGAAAGACAGAAAGAATATAAAGGGAAGGGAAAAAAAAAAACAAAAAAACCACTTACTTGATTTCAGCAAAGCTGCCAGAGCCTCAATGGCTGCCCTGGGGAAAGAAGAGAGATGAAGAAATAATGTCAATTTCTTCGATAATTTTTGTAGCCTTCATCTTCACAGTCTTCTGGGCCAGGCTTCTCATCTGGTCTAAATTGACAGCTTATGATGGACTTTGACAGAACTGCAATGTTTTACACCAGCAGAGGATCCAGTCTCTGCGGCTGACTCAGTTATTCTAAAAGACCATTAGCCCTCTAGCTTCAGTGTTACACTGATTTGTAGTGACCACTAAATTTAAAGCAACACCCGCATAACCAAAGTAACAAAGCTAGTCTTCAAACTGCTGTCCCAGAGCTATTTCTTTGTATCAGAGACTCGGCGCATGCCTACTCCAGACACCAGTGATTCTATCTACATCAGTAGATGATAACTTCTGCATCAAGCTGGGACATCTATGTCAGTATTTCCAACCAAATTCCGCTCCCTTCTCCATTTTCCTGAAACAAGCTTCACCCTCATCCTCACTCCCACCAGCTTTAACATAAAAGAAAGTTTAATTTCTTTTAATTATGACAATGTCTTGGCATTGCAGTGGCATGTAAAGGTCCCCACTCAGGCCAGGACTTGTAAGAAAGAACCTAAAGCTGTACAGTAAGACCACTTGCCCCATAGAGCTTAGCAAGTAAGGAGGTAGAGGGGAGAGAGACACAGATTTCTGTTGACCTCCTGAGACGCTTCAATGTGCAGGCAAGCAACTCAGCCTACCCGAGTCAGCATAGCACTGGTTTGAACGGGAGCAGGTCACTAACGTTTGTAGCTAGAAAAGCTGAACTGAGACATCCTTGCTCCCCACCATCTGGAAGCAAGTTTCTTCCTCATGTAGTATAGTCTCCATCCCGCTAGTGCCACAGAAGATTTTCTTTTCTAGTCGTGTTCTGCTGGAGCAAGAAGATCCATGTTCTAACCTGGCTTACTACTGTGAAGTTTCAAGCGCCTACAGCTGATTAAATAAATACAGCTACAAAACCCTCCATGCCCAAGGATTCCTTAAAATGTAATCTCTTTACAAACCAATTCCCAAATAAAATCGTATTAACTTCCATACTGAGCCAATTATCATCCTGTAGCAAGAAATATTTCTTCTTTTGTCATCAAGCTGCTGTTCATTGTATCCTAACAGCAGCTGAGACTAAGAAAGATTCAAGAGCTGGTTCTTGCTGATGTTGGGTCAACACCCCTATCTAATGTCATCCTTTCATAACAAATCTGTCAGAGTTCAACAACAGTATTACAAAGAAACTGCAAAAGAATTGCACACAAATACAGACAGAACAGGAAATCATAGCTAAAAATCTCAGCAGTGGAAGCATAGTCATGCTCTCATTGCTTCTTTAAATCCACCTAAACAGCAATCGTTCAGCTGGTGGGAGGAATACTGTCATCCACCAGCTATTCGGCATGCTCAGAAAAGGGATATGCTACAGCCACTGATCACTCAGTCTTTCCCCAAGTTTAACATCTGGGACAAAGTAAACAGCTCTAAGCAAGTTAAAATTCCATCCAGAGCACCTCCCAAACCTCACACTCAAGTATGTACCTTGTAAAGGAGGCTACATTACATACATTAGTTTGCAAACTAAAGGGGATGTCTTGATCACAGGAGAGCAACAAGGGAAGGACCAGAATGTTTTTGGCTCCAAGCAGAGGAGTTCTAAGGATTTCCTGTAGGTATCTGATTTATTTTGGGGGTGCTTATGAGCATTGCAAAGAGTTTCAATAGAGCTACGCCACTGTCATAACATCAACGTTGCCAGCAAACCTCCCATCAACCAAACAATCAGCAAATCTGGATTCTCTGATACTTTTTGGAGGTCTGTAAGCCACATTGTATACAGACAACTTCATTCATCCTCAGAGGACTTTTGACCTCCCAAACCATGTTCTCAGATAGTGTAACCTCCTATTTCTACTATCTTTGAGTCCCCATTCTCTCTAATTCCTCACCTCACTTGCCCCAGAATACCTAACTCTTCCTGGCCATACCATAGCTGGTCCTTCAAGAGCCTTAACCACCCCTAATCACTTCTCTTCTCCAGGCTTGGAGGGAGCTGGTCTGCTCCCAGTTGAGGGATAAGAGGTATTTGTGCTTTTGATGTGACCTGGTAGAACAGGTTTGCAACTGCTTTGTTTGTAAAGCTGAGAAACGTAAGACTATCATAAAGATGTAATATCATAAAGATCCACCCAGGTAGTACTACGGGATGGAAAATTGAGACATGTCCAGGAGGAGGAGGGTAGGAATTAAAGGTGGTATCACACACATCCCAGCACCACCACTCAGCAGATTCAGAAATTTTTACAATCACCACCTAATTCTGAAAAAGAAAGGTTGCAGACCTGCAACTGTAACTAGCTGGATTCCCCACATCCCAGGCTAACAGCCTACCTAGGCACATCCTCATCCCAGTCCATGTCTGTACATAGTACTGCAATAAAATAAAGCAGAACCAAACTAGTACATGCAATGCTACAGGCTTGGGGAAGAGTGGCTGGAAAGCTGCCTGGTGGAAAAAGACCCGGTTGACAGCCGGCTGAATGTGTGCCCAGGTGGCCAAGAAGGCCAATGGCATCCTGGCTTGTATCAGGAATAGTGTGACCAGCAGGAGTAGGGAAGTGATCGTGCCCCTGTACTTGGTGCTGGTGAGGCCACACCTTGAATACTGTGTTCAGTTTTGGGCCCCTCACTACAAGAAAGATGTTGCATTGCTGGAACATGTCCAGAGGACAGCAACATAGCTGGTGAGGGGTCTGGAGTCCAAGGCTTACAAGGAGCGGCTGAGGGAACTGGGGGTGTTTAGTCTGGAGAAGAAGAGGCTGAGGGGAGACCTGATCGCCCTCTACAACTGCCTGAAAGGAGGCTGTAGTGAGGTGGGGGTCGGCCTCTTCTCCCTGGTAACAGACGATAGGACGAGGGGGAATGGTTTGAAGTTGCACCAGGGCAGGTTTAGGCTAGACATTAGGAAATGTCTACATTTCCCACCACCAAAAGGGTTGTCAGGCTCTGGAATGGGCTGCCCAGGGAGGTGGTGGAGTCCTCATCCCCAGAGGTATTTAAAAGAAGGGTAGATGTGGTGCTTAGGGCCAGGGTTTAGTGGTGGGATGGCAGGGTTAGGTTAAAGGTTGGGCTCGATGACCTTAAAGGTCTTTTCCAACCAAAGTGACTCTATGATTCTACATTCCACCTCTCCAAGTACTGCCATTCGTCACAGGGGTTGGCATAGGCAATACACAGTGTTCCGTACATCCCACAGCATGTACTCTACAGTTAGTCTTAAGTAGGTACAGACCCAGTAGGTTGACCTCAATAGCATGCATTGCTTTAGAAGAAATTTTGAAATAAAAAATAATTAAAGACACTGGGGTAAACTGCAAAACAGATAAAACAGGTTGAGAAATAAAAAGGACTTACTGAGAGTAGACAAACCAGCCTAACTTGATATTTTTCTTTGATAAGATAATCAGTTTTTCTAGACAAGGGAAATGTGGTAGGTCTAATTTTTCTGTGCTTCAATAAAGCATCAGATATGGTGCCACACCAGAAATTATTATCCAAGCTGGAAAACACAAGGATTAGTAAAAGAATTGCAAGGTGGGTAAGGAACTAGTTAAAGAGGCAATGACAGGATTTATGCCAGAAGAGGAATTATTAGTCTGGAGGGAAGTTATTTGTGGATGTCCTCAAGGATGTTTTGAGACGGATCTTATTTTGTCATTTCATTAATGACCTTGGCACAATAAGTCAGAGTATACTAACAAAATCTGCTGACCATGTGAAGTCAGGAGCTACTGCCAATAGCAGGGAGCTTGGAATATCTTTCAGGAGTAACAGGATGTTCTTGAGTTCTGAAGCAACAGAAGTGTGATGAAATGTAATAGTCAAAGTGCAAGGTTACACATTTAGGGTTTAATAAGTATTGCTGCTATGAACAGGGGCTTATGATTTTGAAATGAGTAGAAGGACAACCTGGATATATGAGCCCATTAGAGGATGAGGACAAGCGTGACCCAGCAGGGTGACACCATGAAAAGGACAGATCAGGTCTCAGGAAAGCCACTGCCAGTAGAGAAAGGAAAGCGTGAATGTTTTCATACACAGCTTCACCTGAACATCTGTGTGGAGTCTGCAGGAGGAACTGTGCAGAAAAGTGCTAAGGAAATCATTATGATAATAGAGACTTATCTCATGAGGACTCTTAAAGACCACAGTTTTGTCACCTTAGGAAAATGATGGTTATGAGGTGACTTGATTCTTCTTCATAGACACACTGGGTGGGAGAGAAGTAAACACTGAGGAAGGCAGAGAGCTACTTAAGCTAAAGAACAAAGCTGGCACGAGGACAAATGGATATAAAATGGCCATGAATAAATTTCAACTGAAAATTAAAGGATGGTTTTTAAGCACTGGAAAATGAAGCTCTGAAACATCCTCTTGGCGGCGATGGGATGAACAACCTAATGACTTTGAAAACGGAGCCTGAATTGCTTATAATGGGACTGTTAGGCTCAGTTGCCAACAAGGAAAGGGTCTGAAAAAAGTGACCCAGGAATGACTGTAGCTCTATATCCCTACATTTTACTCATAGATAAGATGCAAGTGAAACAAGAAATGGGTTTTCTAAGCACAAATTTAATTAGCCAGGCCAGAACAGCTGCACCAGCTTAAGCTGCAAGTCCAAATAGGCTAGTATCTTGTGGCCAGCAGTGGCCAGGGGAAGAGACCACAGCAGAAACACAATGCAAGAACTTCTAGAACAGGCTCAGACTCCAGCAATTTGCAGTCCAGAGACTTCATGAGTTAGCAATGGTGCCTTTGGGAGGCTTTTTAGCTCTTAGTTGACTTTGCTTCCATATATTTGCCTTGCCACTTTTGAACTTATGCAGACTCTTACTATGCACAATTATCCTGGGAAGGGAGTTCACACCTATCCTGTGTAAAGAGTTATCTACCTGCTTGGAGTTAAAATCAGCATTGTAATTTACACTTTTAAGTCAGCTGTCAGCAAGTATCCCCAGAACATTACCTATCTTTGATGCCGAACAAATTCAAACATACAAAACACCCGATGGGAAACAAATAAAACAAGAAGCCATAGAAGAGAAGGCAGAATGGACTTTCACCAAGAACAGCAGCAAGCTGACAGATGCATCAATAGGCTTACAACAAGCCAGGCAACTGGTGTTTGCGGTAATATCGGCACCTCTTAACACCATATGGCAAACCAACAGCATCTTTTCTGGCATCGGAAGGTATGATGAGATGAATAAGCCTGGGACAGGAAGACAGAGAGAAGGGAGATAAATCATGCGTGAGAGCAAGGACGGGGGAGGGGAAAGATGGGAACAGGAGGAAAAGTTTAAGAGCACGAGAAAGATGACTTGATGAGCCATATGCTAGACCAGAGAATTTGATAGCGTGCCCAGTACAGAACTCTGCATTTGTCTCAAGAAGGGAGGTGGGGGGAATAAATCATTAAAAAACCTGCCAAACCTGTCCAGATGCCTTCCTCTGATTTTCTGTTCTTTGTGGTAATACATTAGTAAAATCTTAGCTGTTTTGTCAATCCTAGTGTATCACAAAGGAGACTCATTTATATATTTCACAAAAAGGATGTATAAGTAAAGTTGTCCTATCTTAAAAGGCATAATAATAAATGCTACTCCATAATCAGAAAATATTAAAAACTCCCTGTGGTAGCAGTCAAGACAGCCACTCTGAAGAATGGAAATCTTTGAAGTGTTTCCAAGTCAGCAGCTTGGATATCAGGGCAGGAGTACAACGAGCAGACAGATAGACAAACGCAACTTCCAGATCCTCTGCTTAGGAACCAGGAGCAACAAAGAAAAACTCCACTTCCCCAGCCAAGGCACAAATGGATTAAGCAGCAAAACCGGGCTGCTAAAAAGCATAGACAAAGAAGCCTTATGCCTAGGTCACCCTTTCAGATGTGAGCTACCAGGACAGTGTTAGGTGGAAATCACTGCAGACAGAGGATACAAAAAGCTGGGATCTCTTAGGTGTTCTTCTCCACTCTGATCTCAGCTCACAGGTTGTAGCACTGGGCAGTATGACCGACAATGCTGTGCCTCTGTTTCTGTCTCTTGAATAGATAATTGATTTCTGTTCCACCCCAGTATTAAAAAAAACCCAACAAATAAACCACCAAACAAAAAACCCCACCAGAAAACAAAACTCCTGAAAACAAAAAGCCTCCCTCACTACAGAAGAGATGTATGGTGAACTACTTGAAAATGATTTTCAGACTCATAAAACACATTGATGTTGGTACCCACCTGTTCAGGACTAGCTTGGAACTATGGACAGGGAACAGCAGAGAAGTCAAAGACCGAACCAAGAAAAATATCCCAAGAGGGCTCTGCACATCAGCCCCCAAGTAACTTGACCAGCCTTCATTCCCCTGTGAGATTGCACCTTTTGCATGCTTAAGCACGAAACATCCTCTTCAAATTATTGAATGAAAGTTAATGACTTGGTGCTTCATTAAATACCTCTTCAGACTCGATGCCTGATCTAATTTCTAAAGGCAATCTCACCTGGATAATAAAGACATAAAGCACTATTTTTATAGTAACGTAAGAAAAGATTCTGCCCCTGCCTGGCAACCTGCATTACTTCAGCCCCTGCTCCCTCCTTTTGCCCTTTTCCCCTGCTATTTCTCAGTATACTCACTTGTTGCTGTCATGTTTATTTATGTCGTCAGCAACATGGGGCAGCGACCATGCAACATATAGCACAATGGGAAGCCTGACTGAGGGCTCACAGTATTATAGCTCACAGGCTTAAAGATCCTAAGCTTCCAGTTCCTCCCAGAGATGGGGGCTATAAGTGCCCTCAAGTGTAGATATTGTCTGGCTGCATTTTGCCTCCAACCCCTGGGACTTGTACTTAACTACCAGAGTTTATACAGTCACAGAGCAACGCACACAAAAGACAATTTCACATTTGACAACTGAGAAACATTTAGAAACAACACACAGGCACCATGGCAATAGGTGCTTTATAAATCCTACCAGAAGGTAGATCTCATCGGAGACAGATGCCTTGAATAGTCATTTCCCTTGTGGCCCAGAAATACAGATCTTAAATATGCAGGCACTTGCAGAGTGATTTGTTTTGTTTTAAAGGCTTAAACCCAGCAGCTTCACAAGTCTTGGAAATATGGGTGGGCAAAAGCTGCTTATGCATTTTCATAGTACCGCTGGTCTAGGACTTACGCAAAACCACTCATCATCATGTCCACTTTAATTCCAGCTTGTTAGCTAGGCACTAAAACTTACGCTAAAGGCAAAGCCTGTTCACAGTCTGCAATGTCCCACACACTGCCAACAGGTGGAGTTTGGAGATCCAGCTGTTGTGCACAGATGTGCTTTCAGTGTAATGCTGAAGGAAAGGAAATAAAAAAAAAAATCACACAGTTTTTTTTAATGGTTACTTCAGTTCCAGTGACCAGCTTTTTTTTTCCCTGCTGGAAAAGCACGTGCTGTTTTTAATACAAATATACATTGTCTGTAGAACCTGTTCTCTGTGATGCAATTTATTTTACTGAATAGAATTAGTGAGCAAACAAAAAGATGTACAGAAATTTAATGCATGCTGAACAGTATTTCCTCCCCACCTTTAAAGATTTCTGTAGGTATTAACTGTTAGAAGAGGGTCACGAGGAAAAAAAAAGCGCACACAAATACCAAAGTCAATGCTAATAGCCAACAAGACTTCGCAGCAAAAGGAGTGATGATCCCCTGCTTTTTAAACCCTACAACAGACCCAGGAATGAATTTTCTCCTATCTTGCATTTTGGTGAGCTGAAGCCAATGTGCTCTCCCAAAGATGTGCTGTCACTCAGAGAGGTTCTAGCTGTGATGCAGAAGCCCCAGCACGAGGTCCTTTTGCTCTCATGGCTAACACAATAAGCATATCTCAGTTCCCAGGGTCAGCTTGAAGCCTTCACTGTAGCATCTTCCAAATATCTTTGCCTGCCCTGGAACCTGTTAGGTTAAAATCAGTGAAAAGGTACAGCCTTCCAGCCTCTTTCATCTCTGCCTTCCAGAAAGAAGAGTCACTCCAGGGTTATCCTCCAGGCATCCTTACAAGTATCCTACTCTCTCTCATGTAGAACAAGTACAGAAGGAGAGACAGCTGTATCCTAAAAATTCAACCTATTCTTTACAGCTCTAAATTAAATTAGCTTCAAAGTAGTAACAAAGAAGAACAAGGTACATGAAATACACTGAAATCCTTGCCAAACAAATGCCCAAACATTTTGTACAGCATGGTGCAGAGCTGGCACTGCTTCCTCCAGCAGAAGCCGTACCTCAGAAGATTTCCCATTCCTGTCAACTCCCTCTCCAGGGTCAGATGTCACCAATATGGCTGAGGCAGGCTGTGACAGCTTGTCATTCACATCAAGATGAAGGGGCTTGAAGGATCACAACCAGACAGGATTCTTAACAGATTCATCACCCAGGTGGTTGCAGGCTGACAGTGTGAGAATCCAGCTCTCCCACCCAAGGGGGGACGGAGAAAGGGGCTTGATGCTATCCTTGATTGATTAAGAGGAGTGGTGAGGATACTCATTGAGGCCACCTCCACTAACAAGCACCAGCACAGCCCTACATAACATCTCGTACGCAATTAAAGCCTGCCAGTGAGTGGGGTTAAATCCCCCTCCTTCCCCCAGAGAGCTGTCTTCCAATCCCAATTCAGTGACTGGTGAGAAAGAGCCCAGTGGTCTGTTGGCTCGCTCCTTAGCTGTCAATTTATTTGTAGCTTATCAGTTCGCCATGCCCAGCAGCTTTTGCTCTAGAGACCCCAGGGATCGACAAGCACATTGTGCTCACAGCAAGGTAGGTGCTCAGTGCACAGGTGATAGACCCAGCCCCATTCCGCTTGCTTCTGGATCATTCTGCCTTGAACTTTTCCGAATGCTGCGTACACCCAGAGTAAGGGCAGGGAGAGGGACACAATCCACGTGCCTGGTGAAACCTTGCTTACTACACCACAAAGCCAAAGGGCACCGCTTGGTGACATACCCAGGAACCCTACACTCAAATCTCAGCAGGGCAACTGTGACTTCCATCCTCATTAAGGGAAATTTAATTGCAGGTGCTTTGCCATTGGGGAGTCTCTGATGATGAACTATAAAAGAAAAGGTGGAGCTTGGGGGTACCCAGGACTTTATGGTGCCAGCAATAAGCCTGCACTCTCACTATATTGCCTGCAAGAAATGGCAAGATTTTTATTTTAGGGATACTATCGGTTGGTGGCAGAGAGATATCCAAGGGCAGCTTGTGTTGCTGACAGTCCGGGTAGTGTGGTATCGAACATGTCACTGCTAGTGCCCAGAGCTATGTGAGAGCACAAAAGGGAGGTTGGTTGCAAAGCAATCAAGGCTAAGAGTTGTAGTTCTCCCTGACTACTGCTTGGTACAAACCATCTCTAAGGCAGCAGTAATCTCACGGTACAACATCCTTAAAAAGCACTTCATAAGGAAAGGTGCTCTTTAGCTGTAAAGCAGCAGTGGTTGAAACAGCAACCTTCACCGCCTGTAACCAGGCTGCTGCGATAGACGGGAAATTTGAGTTTTCATTTCAGCCATTCCTGCAGTTTCACTGCTTGGTATTGAGGTTTGTTTTGTTTGGGGTTTTTGGTTGGCTGGTCACCTTAACAAAAAAAAAAAAACAAAACATCTTTCAGGGAAACTAATTTTTAAAAATGTGTACTTGAAAAGAACATGAAATGAAGCTGATGGACTGAGAAATCACCATCTTCCTTGATCTCTCCAAGAAACAAGGCTGACTTGTAGGGCAGCCTTTTCTTTAAGCAAGAATCAGATGCTTCAGAATAAAAGAAAGAATGACTGATATTGAACACAAGATGAAAAACTGTGGGTGTTCTTTTTAATCTAATGGTACTGTCTCCATACTACAAGGTTCTAGAAATAGATCCATCAATTCGAGTTTATATGGCACTTCACTTCCCCCTCTGGTCCTGTTCAGATGAAGCACATCCATAAAGTCCAGCCAAAGGAAACTTAAAACTTAAAACCTCTAGGGAAGAGAGCTGGCTTGTGGAGTTTCTTTGAATATTCCAGAGCAAGAAGCAGTTTCACACAAGCGTAGTCACTGGAATCATTCTCCCTGTGCTGCATGACAAGGTGCAACTTGGGTGGTTGCGAACTGGCAATAATGTCATGTATAGCCTATATATATACACACACCTATGGCCCTACTCAGTTCCACCTGTTGGTGAGCATCCAGTTTCAGTCTGCCCACAGCACGAAGGCCATGGCTTGAATGTGCAAGTAGCTATTTGCAAATCAGCTGCAGCACTGACAGCAGTGTTACATCCACATTTGCAATAGGAATAGAGTAGAAAAAGATATTGATGCCAATTAATCTTCTTGCACGCAACTCTTTTGATGGATCAGTCTCCATGTGCTTCCCAAACAGGTAAGCATCACCCCTCTTGTTATGTGCACAGGTTAGGCAGTTTTTACATCTTGCTCTTGCCTAAATCCCAGCGGATGGTGGTCAGAGTTAGAGCTGCCTAAAAAGCTCACATATATTCAACAAAGCTTCTACATATTCAACAAAATATATAGAAGAAAATACACAGAAGCTGTCACCAATTTTCTCCTCTTTTCCAGCTACCTCCACTTTTCATCTGTCTGATGATTGTGTTCCTTCACACATGTCCTTAGCCCTTCAGCACTGAATTTACTGTGAATCGGGCACTTTACAGTTTGATGGTCCTAACTGATGCTGCCAAATAGGAACATGCTTGGAAATACAGGGGGGTTTGTTTGTAAGCTGTGTGCACACCATATTGAGCTTAACTGGTACTATTAAATCAGTCTCAAATTGAGAACAATGCATAAACATGCCTGAGAAACACAAAGTAACATTCTCTTAGAGTCACATTAGGCATCTTGACCTGAATTTAAAAGGCATTTTTATGTCTAAAAATGCAGCTAGCACTCAGCAGGATTTTTTCAAAGTGGCTTTGTATGCTAAGGTCAGAACTACCTTTTAACTGCAGGAGTTAGGCCTTTAACCTGCCGAGAGGCTTTCTGTTATTGTTACATCCCCTTTCATCTTCACCATCTAAATATCTCTGAAAATCTGTACATTCATTCAGAAATCTCAATCCTCACTGACCAAAGTCCCTTCAGTCAACACCAATAGCCAGTTTATATGGAATTTTTAAAATCTGCCATGTATGCAAAAGAAATGCCATTTTTACCCACTGTGTGTAGTCTAAACAGAAGGCTGTAAAACACACGTACAAAGGGACTAGAAACATATAGTACTAGCTAGTTTTGCAGCAGGCAAGAACAGTAGTGATGAAGTCTTTGGGAAAATAGATGTTGCAATTGCAGAACAAGGAGGGAAGCTTATTAACTTGCCTGGGATTTTCAATAAAGGTTTAGCAGACAAACGGCATCCTGCTATTCACCTTCCTCCACCATTCTGTGGTTTCTGTTTTACTTGACAGGTGAGAGGGCAAAATGGGGATACTGCTGTGTTGTATAGTATACACACAGAGCTACGTCTTTGCAAGAAGAAGAGCCAAAGTGTGGAAAGCAAACAGCTTTCACAGTGCCCTGCAGCTGGACATAAGATCTCCAAGCTGTGATAGGAAAGGCAGAAGAGTCATCTGAGGACATGTGATCAGCTTCAAGCTAAATAGGATAGATGTTGCAAATGAGGATGCTGCTTCTGCAGAAGCTGTCTGTGCAAGTAGGCTGAGCCACCGTCACAAGAAGCCACAGCCTCAAACAGCAGCAGAGGCACCACCGCTCCGACACCTGCTGTGAATGTGTCCTTGTCTTGTCCTCATCTCTGCAGCTCAGGCAGGACAGAAGTAGAACATCTTACCGCAGGGAAGGCAACCTACAGGCTGCAGGTCAGAGATGAGGCTTTCTGCAACCACAGTGCCTCAAGATATTTAGCATTTCAAAGAACAACAATGAGCTATACAAGATTGTGTATGCATCTGGAGCATGTCCAGAGGAGAGCAACAAAGCTGGTGAGGGGTCTGGAGCACAAGGCTTATGAGGAGCAGCTGAGGGAGCCAGGGTTGTTTCGTCTGGAGAAGAGGAGGCTGAGGGGAGACCTTATCATCCTCTACAACTGCCTGAAAGGAGGCTGTAGTGAGATGGGGGTTGGCCTCTTCTTCCTGGTAACAGGCAATAGGATGAGGGGAAATGGTCTGAAGTTGCACCAGGGCAGGTTTAGGTAGACATTAGGAAAAACTTCTTCACAGAAAGGGTTGTCAGGCTCTGGAATGGGCTGTCCAGGGAGGTGGTAGAGTCCCCATCCCTGGAGGTATTTAAAATATGGGCAGACAAGGTGCTTAGGGCCATGGCTTAGTGGTAGGATGGCAGGGTTAGGTTAACGGTTGGACTTAATGATCTTAAAGGTCTTTCCAACCTAAACGATCCTATGATTCTATGTTTGCAATGGCAATGGCATGGGTAGGGGTCCTGAGAAAGTATGTTTACTTTAGTAGTATACCCAAGAGTCAGAGAAATAGTATTGTCTATAGATCATCCATGTTGCCTTCCATATAGCACTTTGCCCAGCTGGTAACTGAGATTCAACATGCAGGATGCATTAAGACTTTGGGAGGATGGGCAGGATGACAGCAGTACGAGGGGCACAGCCTTGGGTTTCATCCTCACATCTACAAGCAGAGATCGGAGAGCAGGCAGTGTACACTAGCCTCGAGTGCAACATAGAGTTGCTACACCATCACAGAGCTTGCCAGGCTGGTTGAAAGCCAGCATCTGGCTGTTGTGGCTGAGCCAGCCAAGCACAGACTAATGAATTTTTTCAGTTACGCATGTATCATTCCTAATTAAGCAGTAATCTGGTCACATCTTAGTGCTGGTACTTGTACTTAACAACATTTAGCTAGAGGATTTAGAAATGAGAAAAAGTTAGTAACAAGCCAAAATGTAGCAAATACCAGGTCAGATTCCGGCGATACCTGCTGTTTGAAATCTGCAGTGGTACACTGGAATAACTGCAGGGATTTTTGAAGCAGTAATTTGCAGAAGTCTAAGTAATAGAAATTAGTAAACCTTTTTCCTCTCTCCTTTCATTGGAAAGCTTCCATCTGATATAATCAAGCCAAACTCTGGGATTTGAAAACAGACCAAATCAAAGCCAAGGCTGGTAGAACTTGAGCTGTAAATACAAGAAAGAAACAATGGGGATAAATAATTTAAAAGCACAGTAAAAACTATGAGCAATATCAGGATGGTTCTTCCACATGCCCTTGGGTTTTTCTTTTCCTACACAGAAAAATCTGGAAGGGGGCAAAAGCTGGAATAGCCACAAATATGTAAGTGTGATTTAAAACAACAATGCAAACCAAGAAGGAAATGAAGCTTTTGAGTAGACACCTGCTGTGCCATTGCATTGTATGTCCTACGCTCTACTCAAAGCTCAAATTATATCCATTTAGCACAGGAGAAGAAACACACACATGGAATAGATGTGCCAAAGATCTGGGATGATTTTCTTTTTTCTTCTGCAATAATCTAGCTGTTGCTGCAGGCTAACGGTAAATGCTCCGTCTCAGAGCCATGACCTTTCCAAGGTTTACACTCCAGTGGGAGTTTCCATTCCCAGCCCCAGAGCTGCAGCCACATTAGGAGCCAGCAGCCCTGTTCTTCCTCACCAGCCACTTCCTCAATTTTTCAGGTTCTCCCCTCCACGCTCCAAGCCCTGTCTCTGAACACATTCCAGAGCAGCTCAACTCTGGGTTTATTTACAGATTTTACTGGCATTGCTGCGATTCCAAGTATTGCCCTGAAGATAAAGAGACCGAGAAGAGCCCTGCTGGCGTTAGCAAGCCAAAGACCCGTACTGCATCTGTAGCGCTGCTGTTACAAAACTGGTTTCACCCACGCTCGGCAAGTACTCTAGTATTTAAGACTTCTCTTTTGTTCTCTGTAATCAGTGTTCAAGAACTACCCAAAAGAGCCTGGAAGAGACAGTGAAGACTTTAGAGCTCTCTCTCCTGCCCATTGGAACAGAGTCAGTTGTGTTGCCTTTGGATTGCTAAAGCCAGCTACCCCACTGCTGCTACAGCTGGTGCAGCTCTGACAGTGCTATCGGGACAGGGAATCCTAGCACAGAAAGGTTGTTGCTAAGGGCTTTGACACCCTGTCATGTAACTCTGCTCAGGACAGGTCTAATCACTGTTGTGCTTTAAAACCACTGACAGTTCTAGAGATGGGCTTACACTTCTCCACCTGCCAGCATTACCAGCATTGGTGGAGATGGAAAAAAGCCACAGCAACCCCAGGAAATGCTTAGGGATGTTTTCCTTGTGGGGACAGCACCTTCCCAGGGACAGCACCTTCTCAGGGCCAGCACTGTGAAAAATTGTTGCTGTAGAAGCTCTGCACCGAGGCTTCCTTTCATTGTCATTTCCACAAAGTTTCCCTTGTCTACCTTTGGACTGAAAGCTCGTGGGGAGGATTTCACAGCTGCTTTCTACCCACTTCATAAGGATAACAGGCTTCTGGGTGGGAGGAGAAATGGCAATACATCAAGTGAAAGGCAAAGGAGAGGAGATTCCTGGGCTCTCATGTGCGCTGACACACAAGGAGCGCCCTCAGCTTTATCTACTCACTCTCTGGCCTCTATGGGAGATCCACGTCATTACCCAACTCAGTGGTTTCCAAGGGGATTCTTTCCTTGTCTCCTTGACTCAGGAAAATGGATGCAGGCAAACAGGCAGGGTGGGCACCTGGGCATCACCTCTACAAGAAGATTCAGGTAGCCTTTGCTTAGAAATCCCTTTCCTCCAGTCCCAGTCCCCCAGGGCTGGCTGGCTGATGCTTTCCGAAAGCTTTGGCACTTAACATCCCCCTCAAACATGCTTACAAGGTCACATAACCATGTTACTCAACCCTCTCCTTGCTCTGCCAGCTCCGCATTCACTCCACGGTCCACTTCAACTGCATCGTGCCAGAGCATGAAACCCATCAAACACTCACTACTGCTTTTCTCTCCCCTTTCTAATTTCCCCCCACCTCAGCCCTCACTGAACACCTCAGACACGACTGACCATACCCTCACTACCCTTAGGAAGGCATTAGGAAGTTACAGTTTTAAGTGTATGCACTGAACATATGAAAAGTCTGATCTCAGGTGACTTGCCCACAGCAACACATCATGTCTCACCTTAGCACTTCAGACATGAGAGATGTTTTTTCTTCTCCCTTCTTTACTCTTATAGCCCTACCACCACTGGTGAAAGCCTTCTCTCTGCAGATCAGGAGCAGCTTGCCCACTCACCTCAGATAACCCGTCAACAGCCCGAAATCATTCCAAACCTTCATTTCTTCCTAGACTTAAAAATATTTTGTAATCCTCCTAGCTCTGTTCTCATCTTGTTATTTTTGTTTATTCCACTCTGTTCCTTCTGTGTTATTTACAAAATGCTTGGTACCATACCCGGTACACATTAAGCTTGACCTGTTCTTCTGTGAAACTATCATACCCAGCGACAGGACAAGGGGCAATGGCTACAAACTGAGACATAAGAGGTTTCAGTTGAATATGAGGAAAAACTTCTTCACTTTGAGGGTGACAGAGCACTGGAACAGGCTGCCCAGGGGGGTTGTGGAATCTCCTTCTCTGGAGATATTCAAAGCCCGCCTGGACAAAGTCCTGTGTAACATGCTCTGGGTGAGCCTGCTTTAGCAGGGGGGTTGGACTGGGTGATCTCCTGAGGTCCCTTCCAACCCTTGCAATTCTGTGATTAACATTGATAATTCATTTAACTGTGGGAAACACCAAGATGCATATGTGGGAGATAGGCCTCAAAATTTCTAAGACACAATGCAATTGCAATGCAGTGAGGGACCCAAGTGTTAGTTTTAACCTAGGTATCACAAAGACCAACAGTGAGGCAGATATGGCAACATGAATAATACTCCCAGACTGGATAATATGTCCCAAGAAGCTTGGGTAACCCACGCTGGAGGCTCTGCTGCAAGCCTTAGCAGTTGTTAGCAGAATGAAGTAAATTAAAGCTAGGGCAGAGAGAGTCTCCCACCCAGTGAGCACAGAGTTGCCTGCAGTATAGACATACCAAAACCATCATGTGAGGTCAGCCATGAATTGCATCTGCCATAGCCACTGGGTGTGAAAAGTCAAGAACTTGAGAACAGGAGCAACTTGCCCTCATACCAGCTTTCCAAATATAACCTGCTAGCTCACCAAAAGGAAAGAAATAATGGACAAGCAAAGAAAGGCCTTTAGATGAAAGCACTGCTGCTTTTTCAAACTATTCCTTCTACCTGAAGTAGAAGTAAAACACAAGCTAGACCTAAAAGAAAAAAGCAAACATATCTTTCAAAGTAAAAGCCTCACTAAGTGGGTCCATTCATAAACCAGTTCCTCCCTTCCCATGACATATCAAGTTAAGCTTAGAACTGGATTTCTCTTTATATAGTGTTAATTCGCCAATTTTTTGTGTCAAGAGGTAGGTGTATCTGCACTTAATCTTGCCATACCAGAGGCTACCAAGAGATGGCACCAGGGTTTCTGTATGCAACATCTTTGGCCATCTGGAACAACCTTGGTGTATGGTATTGCTCTCTGCCTCATCAATTCTTCATCTATTTTCAAATCTCATCTGAAAGCATCTCTTTTCTCCCTTGCCTCTACCTCTTAATTTTTCAATTTCTCTCTTCTGCTACTATTAACGGTACAATGCCAGTAAAGTATAATTCTGCAATGCAACTCTATTTACTCTGCAAAGCAGCACTGAGATACCATCAGTCTGAAATGAGATTTTATAACTTATTATTAATATTAGAACAGGTCATTCTTTGAGAGAAACCATGCAGACCGTAAAAAGAACAGAGGAGAAGAAACTGCATAGAACTGGGACACCTTTGGCTCCAAGATAATTTCTTCTATTACAATGGCTCATTGCATTAAATTTGAGCACTGAGGTTTATTTACTTATCTCAGTGATGTACCCATCTCTGCTCCATGTTATCTGAGATATTAGTCAAGTTGAAAAGACATTTGATATAAACAAGAATTATAAATACAACCCTTTTTCCCTTGTTGCTGGCATGATCTCATTCAAAATAGTATTTACCAGTTTTATTTAGCCGGAATTCTAGGCTAAATCCCACGTAGATCAAGGCCAGATGGGAAGCATGTCATCTAGTTGTGACATAGCTCAAAAGAAATTTCAGCCTCTCCTGTGAATTTTCTACAGGGATCAAATGAACCAAAAAGCAATTAGAGAATAAGCAAGCACTAAGCATTGATTAATTCCGACCACATTCCAATGGAATCATGTGTTAGTTTCCAATTAAATATCCAAACTGCTCAACACAATTAATGGCAAAACACAGACTAACAAGAGGAATTAAGGATGATTTGCTTTTGATCTCCTATCAGGAATTGTCGCCAAATAAACAGAGGCATAAAGTTTTAATGTGGAGCATTCCTCAAAAAGAACCAATTGCAACAGCTACCATATCAGATTGCAGAGACACTAATCGCCATGTTGGTGTGTGGAGTTTCTTCTCATTCTCAAAATATTGTCTGGCAGTGGCCATGCAACATGTTCTGTTCAAGTGGAGAGCAGCTGAAAGTTTAGGACAACCCAGGAGATGGAATTGCAGCAAATGTATATGGCGGGCTACCAGCAAGAAGTTACCCAGGATTAAGCTGAGGAAACTCTAACTGCCTGTACTGGGTCTAGGACATATTTGCAAATGGATCTCTTCCACATGTCCCTCCACCATTCTTAACAGAATACATAATTCTAGGAGTCAGATCGTCCCTGCTACATGCCTTCTCTCTTTTCGTCTAACAGACACAGCCCACTGCTGTTCTGATTTTTCTGTTGTTAAGCTCACAGGAGATCACCTCTACAAGCACGTGTTGATGTGGCAACTTGGTCACTTTTCAACACTATGGACTTACATTTTATCTTGCATCAGAAGCAACAGTTCCAAGATGGGAAAACAGAATCTTAATTGTGTGCCAAAAAAAAAAAAAAATCCCATTTTTTATAGAAAAGCAGAGTAATGTAAGAGTAATAAATTTTCAAAGCCTATTCTGAAGCAATATACAGCCTCTTAATTTACATCTTCAGCATTTCCAGGGCTTTTGTATTCTCCTTGGTCAATCTGACACAATGTCTGATTAAATATGGGCCCATCAGATTTGGGCTTTTAGCTTTAGATGTGCTCTCTTGATCACCTTGACATTCCTCTCCTCACTTGCATGAGCTCTGCTTTCAGTACTCCAGTAAAAACCTTCCTCTCAGCTCGCATTGTGACAGAAGTAGGTGATAAAGGAATCGCCTTCTGACCATAGCAATGATGTCATCATTATTCTTGCACATTTCAGATTCATGAGTCACTCCCTACCTCAAATCACCCCTGAGAACACATCGCTAAAGACAAGACATGGTGTTCTCATTTCCTCATGGGCTTTGAATCCTTACACTAGTTGGGAGGAACTGCATTTTCCAAATCTCTCTCAGCAACCATCTACCTGACCCAACCTTAAATGCCCATCATGCTACTTCCAAGTTGCCCACTCCAGACTCATCCACCAGTCAGCAGACAGAAAGAAGCACTTCCAATCCACCTCAAGTTTCTAGAGGCAAAAAAAAAAATTAAAATATACAGGTTCTTCCTTTAGTATGCAAGGAGTCCAGATATCCACCTCAGATGGAATAGAGTTACATGAGAGGATTTCCTTTCTTTAATGGAAAGGGAGATTACTGACAAGTGTATGAGGAGCTGGGACCATCCAATAAGCACCAAAGGTAAGAAGAATTGTGATCAAATGTCAGAAGTAGGCAATGCTGGACATGAGCAATGGCAGATAGTTTCTGCATGTCACATTTTCTACTGAATTAATTTGGCTCTGTTCCCAGACCTTCTTTATTCACAAAACTTGGCTTTCTGCACTAGGCTGTTCCAGTAAACTTTGACTACTTAATTAAAAGTGGAAAGTGAGTATTCACAGAACGGGAGTTTTTAATTCTGATGAATACTCATTCTTGTTGCAATCTCATATGAGGTTTATCCGATCACTTACCATTAGCCAGCTCTTCTCAGTGTGGCAAATAGACGTACTCAAAGAGCTCTGAGGAACAAAGACATTTTAAAACACTCTCTAAATTGCTTTTAATAAAACTACAGAAATAAGACTGCCCGCCAACCTTTTAACAACAGAAAAACATAATGTAATGGAGGGAACAACTCAGACACAAGTCACACCATCATTTGCCATTTTCTGAAACACAGTTCTTCCTCATATGAAAGAATCATAAGCTCTGGGTTTTTGTTTTCACTCACTTTGATAATCTACCTTCAACTTGAGGCCTGCACAACATGTAACCACAGACAACGTGCATCCTCCAAAGCCATTGGCCTGACGTGCCAGCAGCCTGGGGAGGATACCTGATGCTTGGCCACCTGGAGACAGTCATGCAGAAGAGACCCAGCTCCTGATTGTCTAGAGAGAAAATATCTTCCACCATCGCATTCCACATCCATCTGCCCACAACGCATCCAAATATCTCTCAGAACAAGTAAATTGGGAAAACGAGCAAGGGGGTGGAAAGGGACACTGTAAAGTAGGAGAAGGGTAGAAGATATGGAACACTCAGGGAATAAGTAATGTGGAAGGTGAAAGGAGCAGGGGTCATTGCACTCTGTGGGTCATCAGGGATGTTGCAGTAGAGAAGGTGTTGATGGAGTAAAGATTTGAACGTCCCACACACGCTCATATCAGATATCCCAGCTACCGACATAAACAGAACTGAGAAAAACAGAACATCATCTGGCATTATTTTAAACTGCCCCTATAAAAGGTATCGGAAAACTTTCTCTGCAGCACAGCATCATGAGAGATGGGAAAGACAGTCTAGAGCCTCCATCTCACTCAGATTTCATAGTGCTTAACTCAAGAGTTCTTGAAACCTCAACAAGTTTTGAATTTTTTCTATGTGGCTTTTACTTCAAATATGGGTAGACCTGGACAGATCCACACAGTTATGGCACCAGCAACCTGAAGAACTCAAATGCCTAACTAAGACCAATAAAGTCCATGAGTCACAGTCTCAGGGGAATCAGAGCTACCTGGCATACACCCAGAGAAGGTCAATTGGAGCATGGGAGACTATTTCTAAATAACCCAGAGCTTTGCCACTGGGAAAAATAAATAGAACTATGTATCTTGTTTCCACATCTTAGCTGGCTAAATAAATAGCTCTCACAGTGCACTCTCCAGGGCAGATTCTTAAAGTGACCTTGGTCCTGCTGCTGCCCAGGACAGGAGAATGCGGGTGTATCCACAAGAGAAGTGGTGCATTTTCAGTGCTGCATTCCTGGCAGCAGATCAAAGAACAAGGGTAATCTCAGCCCCCACAGTTGCCGGCTGTTCCTTCCCAGCAGCAAGGCAAATCATGGTGGCACATAGTTATGAAGTGGAGAGAAGGTATCAAGGGCAAATACAAAGGGAGGATCAGAGCCTTGCTGGGAGGACATTGGAGTTTTCCTCTGTAGGCAGGTTACAGACTAGCATTCTCTTCAAGTTCCATACCAATACCCAAAAAGAAGCAGATGGTTTTGTGACCAACTAACTACACCAAAATAACCCACTCCAGATTTCAGCATAGCCACAGCAACTTTGGGAAGAGCTACACCAGTGTCAGATGACTAGGAGCACATGCTGAACTAGACAAAGCACATGACCCCTTTTTATTCTTTCTCCCAGAAAACCCATCCAAAAGCTTCCTCCCCCAGTCAGCCTACAAGTTTTTAAGTAGAGCAGCTCAAAAACAAAAAAAATAGAAGGACATTTTCACACATACACACCTCCATTTTCTGATGGACCGTAAAGATGCCTGGGATTTTCAGACTATAGCTATCCCAGGCATTTGCTAATGCTAGGAAAGAAGATCTGTAACCCACCCTACAGTCTGGACTTCTGGTCTCAGGACCTCAATTCTTGTCAACAACATCTCTTGAAGCCACTCTCCCCAGTGAGAGCAGTATTTCCAAATGGACTGCAAGCAAGCACATTCCCCACTGAAGAATAAGAAACTAGTGCCTTAAATAGGTTGCAAGCATTTCTTAAAACAAAACAGGTTTATGTGCTTCTTCTGATGTAAAACAGACTGTCTCCACTGAGCCATTGACCTTCTCAGCTGCTCCTAGTTATTAAATGAAACAAGCAGCTTTGAGCCCTAGGCAGGCCAGCTGAGTGGCTACCAGGCTTCAGCTGATTTATGGATCTTGCCCGTTAAACCAAGTGTAGGTGGAAGCCAAATTACCTTTCTCTGTGAGCTTGGTCCCCAGAAAGATTTTATCCTCCGTTTGCACACTCATACAAATATGTTTTAAGAAGAGCACAAATATTTTAGGAAAAAAAGGAAATTAGGAAACTGAACTAGCAATGAGGGAGCTCAGCTAAACAACAACTAATGTATAAGATACCTTTTTTTAAAGGGAAAATAAATCCAAGCTTTTCAGCAATAAATAAAATGGCTTATTAGCAATAACACTGGAATCTTATTGAGGGAAATTTTGAGTTTGCATTTTCTATTGTGTGTGTGTCTCCCAAATGGAGAAAAAGGTTCACAGAAGAGTTCAAAGCAATTCTTGTACATCAGCTAAAAGGAAGAAAAATGCAAATATTGCACATTGACAATCTGGAATTGTTGAAAACAAAGGGAGTGGGTTTTTTCCTTTTCTGCTTAGAAGTGAGTATTCTGGACTACTTCACAGCCTACATTACAGCAACCCTCAGCAGCACTAACTGCATCTCCAAATGAATCTCACCAAAAACCCAGGCTAGAAATGTGTGACAGATACCAAATTTTCCACTTCCCTCAGAGGAAATAGCAAATGGAAAACGCAGCTTTGCACAAAAATCGTTTAAAAAGCTTTTGTGCAGGCAGTCCTATTGCTTAACAGAGAACTGATACAGGCCCAAGGGCCATTACACACAGATCCTGACCTATGAGGCTATCACAGAAGTAGACTTAGCACTGGTCTAATCACGGCCAATGCTTCTATAGGAAGGAAACCAGGGAATTGAGTGGAATTTGCTTACTTAGTTAAGCAAATCAATCACTTCTGGTTGCCTCAGAAGTCAAGCCCAACTCTGCGTCTAACTCATCCTGGGCTCCGCTGTCAAACACAAAACAGTTCTTCAGGCTCCCTGAATCTTAAAGATTAAAGTTATAACATGAGGTCTGCGGGGAATCTTGGAGGGTGCTCAGGTATCCTAGGAATGATATCCTAGCAATAATATTTTTTGAGTTGGGTAATATCCAAACCTCTGCGTAGGAGACATCCTGATATCACACTTTTGGACAGACCACATGGAGGAATTACAGGTACTCTGGCTAAGAGACAACTGAAGCTGTGAAGCATTTGCAGGTACTTAGCACTATACTAGAAAGCCAAAAACGCAGGCAAACGTGAGTTAGCTTCCACTAACAAGGCAGCTGCAGGAAGTTGTGCATCTGCTGGACCCACTCAGTATCTTATTTAGCAAAGCAAAATGTTCACATTTTCTTTATAGCCCCAGGCACGTAGGCGGAAGAACTGGAAGAATGCTGCATTTTGTAAACTACAGTACCATGTGTTGACGTGCAAGTTCATCACTTGTGGCTAGTGGAAATTAGTTCAAATTCCTTCCCATGCAATGTACTGTGTAACTGGCGATATTGGGAGAACTGGTATAAGTCTTTGATGGTAACGGCACGATGGACGTTATTTACTGGTGCCTTCATGCAGAGTGACTGGGCCCCACTTCAACCACAGCTCAACAAGCAGTGGTCAAACTGTTGTGCCATGTCTGTCCATCCACTCCTTACCTACACTCAATGCTCAACCTAAAGCTACTTCTCAGTAATCACCAGCCATGAACAGCACCCATGTCAGGTCCATGCAGAAGCCAAAATTGACCTTGCTGCGATGTGCATGAACAAGTAGGGGCGATACGTTCCACAAGGCATTGTATGTCTAAGCAGGAGAACTGGCAGGTTCTGTGTTGCTTAAGCAAAGGTGATCATGTGGGCACAGCTCATGACAATATATTCTTCCTCCTATTTGTCATGAGCAAGCCACAGAAATGTGTTATGTCTTTCTGTGGATGTTTTCCACATTACAAAGTTTGTCTTGAAAGGCATCTGAGGAAGTGGCCAGAATGGACAACTTGAGGACTAATGTTCAGCATGAAGATGGAGATACAAAATGGACTTGCTGTCTTCCAAAAAAACCTATTTGAGATATATGTGATGGGCTTAAAAACAGTCCGAGATTAATACTAGTAAGAACTGTCATACTTCAAAAATGTCATGATGAGCTGATCACAACTGTCTGCAAAAGGAGGATGAGGCAGCACTAGCATGATTCCACTGAACCTACCCACAGGTCAGTGGTGGCAGCAGGTTCTTGCTAAGGGGCAGGCAGGAGAGGTTTGTCTGCTGCCAGCACATGCTTTCTCAAAATCCAGTCCTGACTGGGAAATGAAGGACGTTACCTTGCAATCAAACTGCCATCACTGTATAGGGTTCATTACAAATAAATGGCCACCAGCATGAATCATATGATGAATCACAGCATTAACATGTCCTTCAGGGAACTATTTCTGCCTCTTAAAAAACCCTGCAGATTTAAAGTGAGTGGAAATTGTGCATCCATTTCTGATTTCTTTGCCTCTTCAAGTGGAACCAAAATTTTATTTCTTGCTGTCCCCGAAAGATGAGTTCCCTTGGGGCTACTGCCTACCTGACTGTCCTGACGTGCCTCTTGCTGTAGGGGGTGATGACTTTGAAAAGCAGCTCCATGGCTCCATTGATGCCAAGTGTAGTTCCTGTGGTAACTAAGTCAATAAAAGAGAAAAGCAGTCAGATCTGAAGCAGGCGGTCTGACACATTGTGTTTCGGGGCGATGCGGAGAAGGGAGTAGCTGCCCCTGGGGCTATGAGCAAATTTCTCTGGGCTCCCAACTGGACTTCACAGGTCATTTTACAAACACAGCCACTGAAGCACAAAGCTGCCTGTGGACACAACCTGTGCCAAGATCAGACACAAAAGCAGTCCTGCAGTTCTTCCCTGAGGTCCCCAAAGCCCCTTTTCCTGTAAATATTGTACTCCCCAGAGAACAATTCATCGTTAAATAGGGTCATCTCCCAGCAAAATGACACGGCTCAAATTCATCCCACATTTCCCACAGGCAACTCCATGAGGACAATTTATTTCACAGCGGCATGGAGGGCAGAGTTTTCTTTCTGTGCTAATATTCAGCAGTATGGAAGTGGGGTTTTGGGGGGGAGGAGTGCTTCTGAATGCAGCTTAATTCCAGCTAGGCCAATTTTACCTTTAATCCTTTGCTTGCAAACTCACTAGGAGCTTTTACAGATAGATTTTACAATTGATTCCAAAAATGCCCGATGCATAAATTAGGTGTTTAGCCAGACCTCCCTACTATGAGGCAGGATCTCTGTATAAAGAAGGCACAAATACAGCCCTGAAACATTAAATGCAAGCGAACAGGGTGAAAGGATCAGTAATCAACAGCAGCCAGAGGGAGACCTGGCTGCCTGCCCACTGCTGGGTTTTGGCTGTTTTGTAAATATCTCGCAGTGGCCATCAGAGAGCTGCCAGAGGGCCCATCATCTCCTGCAGCCCCACCATGTCCCCACCAAGTTGTGTGATGGAAAGCTTTGCAAGGCTTGCCAGCGACTTTCACACTAGCTGGTAATTCATTAGAGACAGGGTGGTGGACGAGGCTGCTTGAACTTATCCTGCCCCCGAGGGGGACGTGGGCTGCCACACATGACTGGTGGCAGAGGTTGTGACGGGAGCAACCCAGAGCAAAGAACTGGTGCATGAGATTGTGACAAGGAGTCATCTTTTCTGCTTTCATACCTAAGCACTCTCAGAGTTTTATATGCTTCTGGATCATCTTTAGTTCTACTCCATAAAAATAATTTTTAAGCTTGGGAGAATGTAACCTCTTAGTTTGGTACCACATCCACACAGACATTCACCTAACCTCCCCTGCAGCTTCCCAGCTGGGCCACAGATCCCACAACGTCGAAGTTACTTGTGGAAGGGGGAAGCACATCTGGAGAATGCTGGAGCAACCTGGAGAGTAACAGAGATGCTCCAGCAAAGGAGCAGAGGCCAGGTCCTGGGCTCTGACATGAAGAGAAAGGAGGCCAGGTTGCAGTGTGCATCCTAAAACCTCTGCAAAAACTGCAGCTGAACTGGGATGCAGGTGCACTGAAGCAGGGAGGAGGGAAGTGTGTAGGTCATCATTTTGGGTGGGAGGCAGCACAGGGTCACTACACAGCTGTGAAACCCAAATAAAGGCACGTTTCAGCTTCTGGCCTTGGCTGCATTTTCAGTCACACTCAGCCTTTCAAATACTGCTTATCACAGGGAGAGGGGTTGAATGTTGAGGCTTGGCCGCTTGCCTGAGAAAGCCCATTGAATGAAGCTAGCTCCTGTACAGATAGAAGGGACCTGTGGGGCTGGGTGCCAGGAGTGCTAAATCTTAGGATGCACATAGCAGACTGCAGACAGGATGGCTGTCGAGAATTATCTGCTGGGTGAGGGATGGGGGGAAGGAGAAGAAAGGGTTAGAGTGAGCAAAGGGAAATTTGTGCTGACAGACTCAGTGCTTTATAGCAGGGAAAACCTGTATGAATCTGTAATGATCCTGGGAGAGAATACTGGAAATCCCATTGCTCGAATCATTTAATTATGAGGGCATTGCCAAGCAAGAGAAGTGGGGAAGAGTGCACAGAGAGAGATACTAGAGAGAAGACCAGTATCTAATATGTACTTCCTCAGGGACCTTGAACAAGCAACTGATTTCCACCTCCCTCTGTTTCTCGACCTGTATTTTCCTTCCTCATGGAGCTGCTTAGAGGATCAATACAATCAACAACAGTGAGACATTTGGCTATTATGGTAATGGGAACTGCATAGAGACTTCAGGTACCTAAGTCTCAGAGCAAAGGAGTTGACTGTCTATATTCTAGAATAGGAGATCATTGCCATGAATATTTTTCACTACAGCACCTTTATTTTCATAGGCCACAGATGAAATACACCATAAAGGCTGTATAGGCCCCTTGGGAAGCACCTCTATCTAGGGTCATTCTGGCCTTTATGCCTGATTCTGTATATTAATGCTGCATGCAGGCACTAACCTGAATAAGGAATTATGTTTCTTTGCGCTGAAATTACTAAAAAAGAACTCTGGCTGTTGTCACACTGAGAAAAAGAGGAAAATCCAGGCACTCACCATTAGAAGCACAAACCCGCAGGACCCAGAGGCAGTGGGTGAGGTGCAGGTGGTGGCCCAGGTTTCTTCTTGCCAAGCTCAGTATTATATCAGTTGCTTCTGCCTTCTGCACTTTCAGCCCAAACTTCCTATCTGTGAAAAACAAATAAGAATCAAACTACTAAAAAGACAAGGTCTCTGCAAGCAGTGCTGATAAACATATTTGCACCAAATCTTATAACTCAAGATCTCATCACAAAGGCATTCAAATGTATCAATGAGTTAGATCAGTATTGTTCTCATGGAAAATAGGAAAACTTAGCATTTACTTAAAGTCACCATATACAAACCATAGAATCATAGAGTGGGTTGGGTTGGAAGGGACTGTTAAAGGTCATCTAGTCCTACCCTCTGCAATGAGCAAGGAGATCAGCTAGATCAGAATGCTGAGCCCCATCCAGCCTGACCCTGAATGTTTCTGGCGATGGGGCATCTACAACCTCTCTGGGCAACCCGTTCCAGGGTTTCACCACCCTCATCATAAAAAATTTCTTCCTTACATCTAGTCTGAATCTACCCTCTTTTAGTCTAAAAACATTACTCCTTGCCCTATCGCACTAGGCTAGGAAGTTTCTTAGTGATGTCCTTAACATCACTGCTCAGGGATGCCGTAGACTTCCCCAAAAGGAGGGTCTGTCTGCCATATTGGCCCCTCTGTTCACCTCAGAAGGGAGTCACCTACAACTATAACCTGTCTTTTCTTCCTTGTGGAGGTGGTCATGATATGGGGAGGGTAGGCCTTTCTGACTTGGGGAACACCTCTGGTGTAGATGGACCATCATCCACATCATCCATTGCCTGACCTTCCACATGCAGACCCTCATACCTGTACAGAATAAAATTTCTTCTGGGGGGGATTTCAGCCACAAGGCCAACCCAAGGCAGAATATGGATGAAACCTATGTAAGAAGCAGCTTAATACACATGAACGCCCTCCCTGCCTTATTGCAGGATCTCTACCCCGCCAAACTTCAAACAAGTGGCACACCCCAAAAATAAACAACTCACAGGATGTGTCTAGCAGGCATATCCCAGTGTTTTGACCCCCCCCAATCCAAGAAGTGTCCCCCTGCTCAGCAGTACCTCGTTGGCCAACCCTGGCCAGCAGGCGAAGCAGGGGCAAGAGGACGCTGTGGTCGAGTGGCTCGGTCTGGGCAGCAGTGGTGAGAGCCTGGAGCAATGCCTCACTGCACCCTTTGCTGATGACGTAGTGAATTCTCCGGACAGTCCCTGGGGAAAAGAGGAGAGACTCTGCTCAGAACACCCCTTCCCTAGGCCACAGCTATTGCAAACCCTCACCCCACATGGAGCACACAAAGCTCCCATGGCCTTTCAATGGTGTTTTATTGCTATAAACCCAAGGGCATTTGCAGAATTGACCATGGATCTCAGGTGTTCCTGGCCTGGAGACACGGCTAATGGCTGCATGGTGAAACTATGCACTCTTCTGCCTCTTGCTCCAGCAGTCATTAACTTTAGAGACCCACATCCTGCACCAGTTTTTCACTGTGCATTGAAATGCAGCAGAGAGGGATAAGCAGAGACACCAACAGGTTTCAAAGGAGCAGAAGGCTCAGTGATCTTTTCTTAGATACTGGAAATTAAACAAGCAAAGGACTAAAGCTGCAACGGGCTTCTGCCAAATGAAAAGGAATCCTAGGGAAGCTTTGGAGACAGCTTTGAAACAAATCTAGGTCTCCAAAGAAACCACATGCTAATCCTGTGAGCCATACTGTGTCAACAAACATTGATCCATGGGCGACTTCAGCAGCAAGGTCAGGCTCCGTGCTTGGAGGAAGCCACAAGCACAAGTTCAGCTCCTGGAGGGGAGACAGTACCTCCTATCCTCCATGTAGGCAATCCTTCCATCTACCTGAGGAACAGCACTGCAGGGATTCAAAAGAGAGGCCCAGCTGGACCGGCTGTGCCTGCAGCAGGGCTCTGAGGAGTGGGGAACACAGAAGGCTCCAGCACTCGCAAATGCAGCTCCCGCAGCCTAGCAGCTCAGCTGGGTTGAGAATTGTTTAGCAAAAGACATTTCTGAGGTGGAGCAGCAAGGAAAAGAAACTTTTTTTTATTTTTCAGTTCTTTTGCCAATTCACTTATTTTTTCACAAGGCTTGGGCACGTGCAGCAACATGCCTTCCCTGCAACCTGAGGTGGAGGTGCCTTCTGGGGAGATGCTGAACTCTCTGTTAGAGTCCCTGTGCTCTGGGAATTGGGGCTTCTCTCCCTGTCTCACAGCCCTCTTTCCAACGGCACTGGTGAACATTTCCAGTGGTGGACTGCCAAGATTTACAAAATACTTTGAAACTCATAGGCATCTTTTGAACTAAAAAAAAAAAAAAGACCCAGACACTCTCTCTGGGTCTTTTTTTTTTCTTTAACTTACTGATAAAGCTCAGTTTTCCAAACACAGGAGTAAGGACTGCTGGTCTATAGATACAATTCATGTTTTCTTCACCTTACAAGCACCTGGCCAAGTTTATGCAGGTATGAATTCTCTGACCTATTTGAGGACCCCTTTTCTGCCCCTAGTCCACAGGCATTGCCCCGGAGCTTTGCATCCTTACCCAGAGAGAGCAAGTCAGTGAGGACACTGAGAATATTCAGGATGGCATCCTTGTCGCAGGAGCTCTGAAATGGAAACACACTGGATTTAGGGATCAGTTCAGAACAGTCAACTTCATGCTACACAGGGCTGCAGTAGGTCACGAAGCACAGAGGCACTGAGATCCTTTCTGGCTACTTTTTGTGCCTTCTGGCCAGTAAATAAAGGGAACCATGTTGCTAACACATTTTAAAAGCCTCTGACAGACCTACTGATCATACTACACAATATTTAATACACAGTAGCATTTCTGCTGAATTTACATCTGGATTCTAAATTACATCTTTCTTTTTTGGCTTGGTCTGGCTACCTCAAAGTTGAGGAAACTATCACACAGAAATGTTAAATGTGGGGTAGTTTTCCATGACAGCATACCTTATTACTGGCTGTTGAAGAAGAATATCTTTAAATTATATTAATCTCATTTACAAGAAAATTCTGCTCTCTTTGCAGCTTTGCAACTTCAGCCACATGGAAGCCTGGAATTTGGGGGGCAGAAAAGTGCCCTAAACTTATTTTTAGTCAAGAACAGGTAACCACCACACCTTGACATCACACAGTCTTCTTTAGTTTCACTTTAAATACTGCACTAGAGCAAATAAGATATACTGTACTTGAGGAGAAGGAAACCCATGATATCTACCATCCATCTGTGTGATACACTTAGACCCCTTCTTCAATCCCTCTCCAACCAGATTTCACTGCTGACACTGAAGAATTAATCACCGGTCTGTATTGCTGTGTGAGGGATTTGGGTTAAGGTCTAGATCTCTCGATTTCCATACAGATACAATACAACACAATACAAATTTCCAATATAATAGAAAACTTGCATCTGTGTAGCCTTGGTCCTGAAGAACCTCAGGATCCCATAAAGTCTAATGGAATCATTTTATCTCCCATTAAATTATTACAATAGGATAATATCTTATAAATATATGGCTCCTATATTTCTGAATGTTGAAGTCATTCAGAAACTTAACCTACTAGTAGGTATTCTGGACATTTTACCAGCCAAATTGATTCAACCATTCTCTGACACACTTAACATTATGCAGCTGAATATTTAAGACAAGGAATTGAGAAGTAACACCTAGCAAAAAGAAACTCTGCAAAAAGAAACTCTACAAAAAGAATATTAGGGAGATCTAATTCAGATCTGTAATAATGACTATTAATGCAAATGGACATTTCTTCCCCCAATGGATCCCTGCTAAAGTCACAGCACAAGCTGACAAGGTGCTGAGGGTTGTGTAGCTAATTAGGGAGCTGCATCTCATACCTCCTCCGCCTTTGTTCTAGTCGGGAGGGGTATGCATTGAGGGAGACCCGTGAATGAAGGGGGGAAATGGTCAGTCCCCACAGCCTGGAGAATCAGGTTTCCACCTCTGTCACAGAATTCGGGTAGGATGCTCAGCAGCTCCCTTCAACCAAACCTCCTTCTGTATTGACAAATTATATGTGCCACCTTCTGCATACAATATCTACATTAGTGCTGCTGTTTCCTAACTTCTGTAACCTTAAAATTATGTATTCTTCAATTTCTTTATTTATCATTGTTATTATCAAAACCAAACTCCAAATCTCTGAAAACCAGAATTCCCATCATACTGATTTTGGTCGGTTACCAGCACTACCAAACTTTAACTGCTCAGTACACGTTTCATGCTGGCGTAAGTGAGCAACAGGCACAAGGGTATCAGCAGGGGAATGAGACAAAAGAACAAGGTGTGGTCAGGGGAAGGAGAAGGAAGAAAGAGGAGTCAGGCAAGGATGAAAGATTGGAGCAAACAGGCAGTGAATCACTTCTGAAACGGGGGACTCAGGGGAGGAGGGTCTGTGAGCGCTGCCGCCTTTCCAAAGCCTCACCTTACTTTTGTTATTCACTAAAATCCACAGGAAAAGTGCTTGTATCATCCCCATCTCAGAGCTGGCCCATGCCCAGAGCGAGAGCCTGCTGTTCCTATTCGTTACTGCATTAACTCAACAAGCAGAGATCTCTGCACTGAACATAAAAGTTCAGCCCTTTTATGAACTGTGTTGAAATCAAAAGGCTCGCTATGATAGGATTACTGCTTCTTTCAGAGCCAAGACAAACAGAATATGTGGCTTTAATGAAATCCAGTAGCTCTCGGTTCACCAAGTATTGCCACGCTCATCTTAGAGAAGGGCTCCAAATTCGTGTTACTGGCTCAAGGGACCACGCAAAGAGGAAAGTCTGCAGCAGGGTCAGAGCAGTTCGGAATAACATTACTCCTAGGTAACATGTATAGATTTAGTCATATGTTAATCTTGCTAATTCATGTCTTTGTTCACTAGTCCACGCTCCTGAGCTGTCTCAAGTCTCCCAGAGCAAACAAAGAGCAATCAGAGCTCTCTTCCCAAGAGTTACTTGGCATTTTTTAGCATAGTGACTTAATAGTCAGGGGCAGGCTGTCGGGAGTGATGAGCATCCACCAAATTTACTGACCCTGGGAAGAGTTACTGTTCTCAGCACCTTTTTAAATATCAGGGTTGCCTAAATCAGACGGTCCTCTGGTTTTGTCTTGCTGCCTCTCAGTATCCCTTTCCTCTGTAGGTGGATGGATTACACATTAAGGTTTCAGTAATGAAGTCTTCATTGATTTATGCTCCTATTACACTGGGTTGTTTATTTTAACTGATTGGATTGTGGGTTTCCTAAGCCATTAACACAAATAGTGATGACATAAGATATCCTCTGACTTTCCATGCGCTTTATCCAGGGACTCAGGCAAACAAAGAACTTGAGGGGACATGAAAGATCAACCTTTAAAATGTGCAAATTAGAGCTGGCAATATATTGCCAAATATTTTACCTGAGTATTTACTCTTGATATTTTAACACTAAGCCTCTGATTGTGTTGGTGCCCCATAGTTCCCCTTCCTCCAGCGCAATAGTGAGGGAATTGGATGACTTGTGTGTTTGCTGAAACAGTGGATAAAACCCTCATCCCATTACAAATTCTAACATATTTCCCACTAACTTTAGTGGCACCACTGAATAATACAGAATATTGCAGAAGAACACAGCTCCAATTTATAATAGCAAGACAACACAGAAAAAAAACCCTAAAGTTGCTGTTGTCTTGCAAGATGGCAGCTTGCCTGTTGAAAAGAAACAGCTCAGATTTTGACTAATTAGCTTCAGATTTTCAAAGTCATCAAAGATATTTGGACAATGAAATCTATTAGAATCGATTGTTTAAATTAATACTCTTATCAAACTGTTTGTGGATGAATTGCCAACAAATTCATTCATAAAAAATATTCAGTAAATCTTTTTGAACAGTAAGTACAAATGAGAAAATCACAACTTGTGCCTGATCTAAAAAAGATGAATAGAGTAATTTCTTTAATGCAAATTACTTACCCAGCTCTGGTTAAAATAAACACATTAGTTATTTTTATTGAAAGATACGTTTGATGGTTCAAGAACAAACCACAAGCAAAAAGAGAAGTAAAATTCCTCTTGCTAAATATTTTCCATTCCTGCCAGCACTTATGAATGTTAGATACAACATCTATACGCGCACAGACTAATGAAGATGCATTCATGGTATATGGGTGGAACGAGAGCAGAGAAAAGTTCCCAGAGGCTCAAGTTAGATTACAAAATCACCAACCTCCTGCAGGATTTCACTAAAAGGATTTCAAGTTAGAGCCAAATTGTTACCTATTAACAGCAGCCTGTAGCTGCCTTTAACTGCTTGCAGCTGGACAAAGGCTAAAGTAGCAAAAAACATCACTTAAAATATCAATCACGGCTGTACTTTTTGGCCAGAGCGCCTCATCTTAGCCTTACTTCCATGAAGCCAAAGTCTTTCTCACCCAACCGGGAGTATCACAGGGCTGAGTTCAGATGCATTTAATCAGCTCCCGGCTGATAGTTCCTCTCTGAGCTTTTTCTGGGAATTAATCCCTGGAACACTGGGGCTTTGGTTGGCTTGGCTGAAGTTCCTCATAGATAAACAGCAGGAGGATGGAGAAAGCCAGGAATAAAAAAATACCCCAGTGCATAGTCATTGATACCTTACAGGCAGCAAGCGATTAGTTAGTGACATTGGGTTTGGAGGACAACAGCTTGATCCCAAGATCCTTCTGACTGGCAGCTCCGGTTATTTTGCTGACCCACAACTGAGCAGGGAAGAAGTTCACGTCTCCTTGTCCTGCTCCTGGGAACACGCCAAGACAAGCTGTTATTTACTCGAGACAAGATTATAAAATTGCAACTAACCCACAGTAACAGGTAATCTCATTTTGTCAGGAAAGTCTCCTGGGATGTTTTCCGCAACATTTGAAGACCCAGCAGAGGTGAAATTTTTCCTGTCCTGCCTGAAGGACAGCAGCTATCGGTGCAGTTCCCCTTTTACCGCTGGCTTAAAACAAAGACTTCCCATAAAATCAGTCTTTTGTGTAAGCTCTTGGGCTTTCATGTCTTTTGCCCAAAGGCAAGTATTTCTCCGAATGAGACATGCAGACTTCTGAGAGTGTTTGCTGTGAGTCTATGCATTAATGCTGAAAAAGGAAGGATGCCCAGGAAGACATCAAACAGCATTAATTTGCGCAGTGCAATATTTACCAGTAAATATTTTATTTGGGGAAAGGAATACAAAGCAGTTATTCCGCTCACAAAAATAATAAATGCAAAATTAAAGAAGTCACTCCTGCAAAACAATGCATAACATGATTTCTACCAATAGTCCTGTTAAATTAATTGTTGACTATAGTCTCACAAAGCTGTGTGACTGCCTAGGAAAAAAACAAACCAAACCAAAACAGCTTGTTTTTAAAGAAAAGCTATTGCTGCACTGGTCTAACTAGACCTGGGGGGGGTTTAGAGAGACCAAGGAATAGGATATCCAGTTCCACAGTTCTTTTGTTTGTTTGTTTGTTTTCAAATAGCCTGTTTCTAAATAGGGAAGCGGGATTTGACATGTTCAAAATCCATCCTTCTCTCTTCTCTTACCCTTAATAAATTTGCTCACACAAATAGCAGCAGTCAGAAGCCTAACTGTCTGTGTAATGAGACTTGCATCTGCAAGTAAGATTTCTCACTCTCTGCGCTCAAAGCCTATTGAAGAGAAACCCTGGTGCAAAACTAATACCACCTAAAACCAAGACTAGGTTAGGGGCCAAGCAGCATTAGTCCTCGCTCTCTCCTGAGACCTCTAGAAATTACTGGGTGGCTAATAACTGTATTAACGCTTAAATCAGAGACTGCCCTCCCGACGTTCTGCCGCCAGTGAGGTAGAGGTGCGTACCAGACCCAAATGCTGGGCACAGCCGCTCACCACTGGCCTTGTGGATTTTCCAGCTGGATGTCTTCTTCCCACAGCTGACTATCTAGCCTTACAATAACTGTGAAGCCAGGTTTGGTGCCTTATGTTCTGTGCCTTGTCAGAGTAAATTGCTTTTTGTAATTTAAGTGGAGCTAAAAATTCACACTTAAATAAGAGAGCAAAATACCCTGGAGAGTTTCTTGTCTGTGTGCTCCTCAGCCTCAATATTCAGCCAGCTAACCATGATTTCTTCTTTTTGGAAGGTTATTATCTACAGTATTGGATACATGGAGGTTTAGAAAAAAAATGAAATCATTATTTCTGAGGAGAAAAATGGGTTCAGAGATCTCTGAAATATCACTAGGCAACCTCAGAATAAGGGAGTATTCAAATTAAAGTGATTACAGCCTGAATTTTGTTATTACTGAAGCACTTTGTTACAATACCACCATCATCTAGCTTTAGAAGGATCCCAAGAAGTTACGGTCCTGTTGCCCCTGATCCCAAGAGACCCATCCAAATGTCCTCTGCACCACCACAGACATCTCCATCCTCTGTGGGAAACAGTAAGAGCATTTCTTTGACCTAAACTGGATTTCCTCTGCTGAGAAGTCAGATAGGACTGAGTAAGCCAGGAAACTCAAAGGAGACGTGGAAGGGAAAGGGGCTATTTAAAGACTCGGAGAGGAGGACCTTGCTGCTCGGGTAGTGTCCTAAGTGACCTCTTTAATCCTGCAAGAAAGGCGTTCGCAGCTGTGGGGGATCACGTAGCCCTCAAACTGTACACAGGGCAGCCAAGGGGCCTCCCAGAGCAAGACACGTGGTCCAACAAGTTACTGCTCCTGTTCCCAAGCCTGAGAAGCGAGTCCCTCTCGCTGGCTCCTGCACATCCCTGGGAGGCATGGCTAAGACCCGCCTTTTTTTGCTTAACACCAGGCCAAGCTCTATGTATCAGCCCAAAGAAGTTGTGGATTTTATACCAGGGAATACAGAAAATACTCATAAAAAAGGCCCCTCTCTCTGGCCTGCTGCAATCAGGTGGGTGGCTTTTTTCATGGCCTGCAGTGACCTGAAGGTATGGTTTTTGTCATCGTTGTTTGCACTTGGGCATGATAACCTGCAACATTTTTTTTTCAATAACAGACCAGATCACTGCTGGGTGTCATGGTTGCATACCCTTCACAATGGATGGCAGCTCATCCAGGTGACTGGGCAGAAGCAGTGCCTCAAAGCCAGCTTCTCACATGCTATTGTACAGGGCATTGCTCTTATTCATCGCACTTCAGGGCTTCTTCTCAAAGGATACGTGCTACGCTCTGTGGGACTGAACTGCTTCAAGGCAGAGATGGGCAATTTCCAACCTTACATCTGAATGTCTTCAAAACACTGAAGGTGTTGAGATGTAACAGCTTGGCCTGAGCTGATCTCTAGCCAAAATAACTTGGTGAATAACATGGTGGAAATCATCTGTGCCAAGGAATCTTACTATATTTAATGCAATAAATTGCACTAACATAACACCTTTCATCACAGGGTCACAGATTTCTTCACAAATATTAATTAACACCTGCCCCGCTGCATTCCTCGTCAAGAAGATCAGGTTCATTGTCCCTTACTTTCCTGGTGGGAAATACCACCCTGTGGTGGGAAATTCACTTAGTCAATACCTACGAGGATCAGTGGCAGAGCCCTGATAGCTATTCCAATAAAATGAAGAAGAAACACTGTCTGTGCAGAAGTATTATAGCTCTCAATCACACACTTACTTCCATTTATTTGTTGGGGGTTCAAAGATTTCCTTCCCTGAGATCAGTCTTTTCCTCCCAGCCTCCCAGGAATAAGCGCAGTAGAAAAGCCCTATCCCCTGCAAAGGATCCTAAGGCCAGATTGGGAGAAGAAAGGGCTGCTCACTACCAGTGGGTCCTAGCCCATGTACAGAGTGATTCATCCTTGTGCCCAAGGACGACGAAGATGCTACATTTAATTCATCCATACAGGAACTAAGAAGCACGTAGACCATGACCTGACCCTTTTCCAAAGGATGTTTTACCTGCTGCGTCTCAAAGACTCTAAGATGTTTCGCCTAACTCCAGAGCAAGGTTGTTCATCATGTCTGTGCCACGCCATTAGTGTGTCACACTACTAAAATGTACCCACATCCAGATGTCTGCAGGAATTACGCCCTGATAGACTGCAACGCCTTGGATACTCTTGGCAAAGTAAATCGCTTTTTTCCTCCTTTCTTTCTTTTTTCATGCCAAAGTTCTCAAAGAAAAGATCGTCCTTGTGCAGAAGTTCCTCCTGATACAAAGTTCCTTTGTGTCACTTGCTCCTCTCACTAATGCATGTCTAATAGAGCAATTACTTTATTATGCAGAACCGGTGGTAAAACACATTATTATACAACCTTAAAATGCTTCTGTCAAATTGGAAGTGTTAAAAGAACGAGGAAACTTTGAGATAAATCAAAACACGTGATATTCTGCAAAAGGCTTTTAGACTTTCCTTTGAATATTTCTAATGTTCTTTCTGTAATTTCTACTGCAGATAAATTCTCTCAGGTTTCATCTCACATTTCGCAATAAGTTACCTATGACACCTAAAGATTTTGACTGGATTTAATGTTATATCATTCACTTTTTTCCTCTTTTTAATCTATTTTTATTTTAATGCCAAAATTATCCTAGCATATGTCTTTTACACTCTCTTAATAAGTTTCTATAAGGTATTAACCATTCTTGCACTATGATCTCTATACTCATGTTAGTACTTACTGTTTATTGCTGTTTCTTGGATTTGTTCCTGTATTTTATATTACTTTAGCTGTTACTGAACTATTTTAAAATATTAATGTTTCATTCAAATGCCACTCTGTTACAGCTACTTAACACAACTGCCATGCAAACTTAACAGGGAGGCATCTGGTTTTTTCCATTCAGCTGTAGTTTTCTTTTCCACTCTTAATGACGAAAGAGCAGCATAAAACATGCTACTACCTTTCTTTGTGAGATTTTATGGGTGCCAGGCCAGAGAACACTCTGTCTTTCAAGTAAGAAGTGCATTTGAGAATTGACAAAGTTTTTTTTCAACCAGTGGCATTTCCCAAAGTATAAGTGAGCCTGGAAGAGCCTTGGAGAATTTCCAGATGTACTTGCTTTTTAATAAAACCACAGATCTTGAATACTATAGCAAATGTGAGTATGTGCACGTGGAAATAAATAGCCACAATGAAGGTGCTGCTATCCTTGGCTTCTCTGTGACGTTCCTGCTTGGGTTAGGCACGACAGAGCCACAAGAGTCCCTGTGTCTGCTCCCCGTCTGCCCTGGCACTCGCCAAGGATAATGCCGTGTTCCGTCTGGGCTATTCTCTGTATTCCAGTGCTAACACTCCCATTTGCCACGCATTAGTCTGACATCGACTTGTACAGGCTGAAGAAAAGGATCACTGTAAGGTACATTCTGATTTAGAAAAACACCAGTCCTTTCTCTTGCCAAGACAAGTGTCCTTATATGTCAATCTACCCCACTTTCCAAAGTGCTTTCTGGAACGGTGATGAAAATGCCTTTAATCAATCAGTGCTTAATAATGATGATTGAGGTATGGGTAGTGGAGACAAACCGCTAATAACTATTGTTAGTCACAGGTTATTTTCTTAAGAGATAGAACCTGAAAGTGAAAATGATGAACCTATTTTTCCCATCCAGTCTAAGTGAAAAATCAAACAACAAACGGAACTCGGCACCCATAATGAATAGCAAACTCTGTTTCGAAATTCTAATGATTCAAAGTATTATTACTAGTAATGTAAAGCAGAACACCTGTCTAACTTCATTGCTGAGACCCATCTGTCTAGATTTAAACAGCAATCTCTTAAAAGCAAAGCCCTCAGTTCTCTGAAAAGCCTGCCAAGTTTTTAAAAGGTATGACAGGGCTGTGTCGTTTTCCATCCAGAAGGTAACAAAGCTTTTTATTATCTTTAGTCTATGCCCTGTGCAAGACACCCAGCAGCAGCAAGCCAATGTCATCATGTTTAAAGACAGACATGTTTGGGGCTTTATTCAGCCCTCGTTCCTTCAGTTCAGTAGCTCAGAAGCACTTGCAAACTAAGTGCTGGTCAGTCAAGCTAAAAGTCATTTTATTAGCTCAGTGAATGAGCCCACTGCTGCGTTTGTGCTCCAGGAAAACGTGACAGGAGTTAAATTTAAAAGTATGAGACCACTGTCCTCTCAGAGGCTCCTGAGCTGAGATCTAGGCTAATGTAGATCTGCGACATTGCAAAGAGAGTGATGGATGAGAGCTCTTACTCCTACTGGTGCCTTTCTCTGTGCAGCAAGACTGGTACTTCTGCAGCGGAGCAAACTTCAACACTTGCTGTGCCCAGGGATGTCTGCGGGGCAGCATTGACCCAGCACATCCTGCCCCAGGAGCAAGGAGCACGGTGTCCCCTGGTGCACCGTCCTTTACACACCGTTTAGCTTCACTCTCCTGAGACCTCCTGGGGGCTTCACCAAACCAGACTCCATGGGCTGTCTCTCCTGAGACACTCTCACACAGGAACAGGCGGAACACGTGAAAAGAGGGGACCTCTGGCAGACGCCACATATTCCTCTGCTGCTGGCACAGCAGTGGGGAGGAACCTCTGTTCTCTCCATAGAGACACAGGTCTCACTGGGATCTGAGCAAATGCAGTCTTGATGTCACGGTGGGCTGATCTCTGAGAGAAAGGTGAATTCTTCAGCGAATACCCAGTAGGAGATTTGCTCTATGTCAGCATCTACCTCTGATGCCTGTATCCATTGCCAGCATGGAGAGACCACCAAAAAGTAGTTGCTGTGTCCTATTTTATTTGAGCATGTTCTCAAGGAGACCTGTTGGTGTAACAGTGCTCTACAGGCTTTGTTAGGACACAGCAGGGGAACTCAGTGAGGAAGATTTCCAACTCTTTGATCAGCCAGCTGCTCAGACATCCACCTTTTAGACAAAACCCTCCAGAGTTTGCAGTCAGCCGCTGCTGCAGGAGCTTTTTAAAAAAGCCACTACTAAGCACGGTTTTCATCTCAGAGAGCAAGTCGTTCTAATGCATCTCTGCTTCCACCTGTCCCCTTGAAATCCCCATGCATTATGGAGAGATCAAATGACCTGAGCCCTATTGGGAGAGAGATTGACAAAGAAAAACAGAGCCAGACACACATTCTCTTTCTCATTTGTTGCCTCTAGCTCTCTCCCCCACTTGCAGAACTTTAGCATGGGGCAACTCAAACGCAGGAGATTTTCCCAAAGAGGAGGCCAGATAAATCAGGGCAGTAGTGCCACTTCCCCCTAGCTTCCCCAGAAACTGTCTCCATGTGGATGGCGCTGGTTTATTCCTGGAAAAATGGAGGGTCGAAAGAGGCAGTTCACTTTGTTCCTCTGACTTCATCAGATCGGCATTTTAATCATAGGGAAAGGTCAGGTGGACCATTCTCCCTCCTCCCCTCCTTTGCAGTGCAGACAGGTGGGCATTGACCATGCCAAGCAAACTGCTTATGGAAGGATCTCTTTCTCTCCCTGTCACGCTCCTGTTTGCCAGGTTAATCCTGAATAAAAAGGAGGGCCAACTTTATCTTCACAGTAAATTTGCTGCTTTGGCCTTTCAGCAGAAATCACATAAAAAAATGGTGGATGGCAGAGGACAACAGGCGTTGCACTGATTTTACCCAGGCTGCACGAGTGTTGTCTGCTCATGGAGTGAGTTGTTCCACATTTTGATTTGGGAATCAATGTGAACTAAGATTCCCTTTGCCCTAACTTCACAGACGAGATTTATCTCAATTTACTGACCAAATAGAGAAATCTGGAGGCACAGACGTTAAATGAGTTTGATGGAGTCTGTAACAGTGCTGAAATAAAGCCCAGGGTTCCTGCTTTATCCGTCAATACACCATCATTCTCTCTTTTGAAAGGAAGGGAATAGGTAGCAGAGAGTGCAGTGGAGCAGAGGAGCCCAAGGGAGAAGAGTCTGTCTCTGTTTACTAAAGGGATCAAATTCCCATTGGGCCCAGTGGGCAGCCTCCGCCTGTAAATTACACCAAAAATTAATGTGCATAAAAGGCTTCACAGAAGTTGATTGCAGTAAAAACACAATGCTGTGGTGCTTCCATGGCTCTAGTGTCAGAAAAATACATGTTTCGGTTTCAAAGCATCCCTTGTTGAAAGGGGGAAAAAAGCCAAGATTTCTTTGGTAGAGTAGTTATTTCTCCCACAGGACTTCTCTGTGTCAGAATTATTCAATTTTCTAATAAGAATCATCATGAAAGTTTTGCTGTTCTCATTAATTCCACCTCAGCCTACAGCACCTTTTGAAAATAAGGCTCTGTTCTTCCAGGAGAACAGACCATGAGGGGAAAAACCCCAACCTTGTTCTCTAAATCCCCTAAGGGAAGGAGGTTTAGCTTTGCCCCTGGAATTTCTTATCAAGCAAATGTTGTTCTATCAATTAACAGTTGGTCTAAAACATTAATTCTTTTTTTTTTTTTTTTTTTTTTTTTGGTAGCTTAGTAGTGCCTGTGGGCAGAAGAATCTCTGCTATGTTATCTTTGTCCTATCTAGAAGACATCTTAGGAAATTAATGACAAATTCTTCATTTCTGAAACCTTGATTTCTTTATAATATGGTAGGTCTCCACTCAGTAAAACAAAGGCCATAACAGGGCAACAGATCAAAAGGAAATACTAAGCCATGGATATGAATGTGGTATGTCTCCATTGACCTGTGGAGGAGAATGACCAGGTTTCCCTTATTTTAAGGGAATTCTTCATCACACTAGACTTCCCTTCCCAAAACTGTACTAAGGTATATTTTTTTCTCTATGAAAAGGAAGAAGATTATCCGGTTCTTGGAGATTTGAATCTTCACCCAAAGAATACACCTCGACTATATTTCGGTCGACTTCTCACAAAGATCAAACAATCAGAAAAAAGCAGATTTTTTTTTTTTTTTAAATTAGAAAAGAAAATATCTATAAATATTTGAGGGTGGTTTGGACTTATGTTCTTGCTTCAAAGTCATCTTTAATTAAACTGTCCTTTCTGAAATTAAACTGTCTCTTCTGAAAGAGCAGCACAGTAGCGCTTTCTGTCACACACGTAGCTGCCGGGATTGCAGGCACTGATGGCCCACCAGTATGGCAACTAAGCTGGACAATTTAGTTGTACAAGAAGAGACCCCATGCCTTCCCCCTCACACTCATTCTGCACCTTCTGCAGCAAACTTGGTTTTGTCAATGGGGAGAAGGGAGACTGGTAAGATTGCTTTGTGCTGTTACTGGTCTCCCTGGAGACTGGTAGCTCCCTCTCAGGGAACATGTCTCACCAATTTCCAGGTGCCTTCTAGCCTCACAATCCCCTGGGGACCAAAATCAGCCTGCTTTGCCCAAGAAGTACAGCCCCTCGTCCTTTCCTGAGGAGATGAGCAGCAAGCTGGGCATGCAGAATGGCCCCGGCTGATGGATCAGCGCTTGTATGGCCCATCGGGCCCCGTAGGCAAACAGGTGCACATAGACCATCTGTGAGACAAGTGCTTATTAAAAGAACAGGGAAAGGCAAGAGGGAATTATTTTCTATCCTGGTCTGGTGAGAAGAACATAGTCACGAGGCTGGAGTCTGGCAGAGCCCAATGACATATGTGGGCACATGGTATGTCTATGGATTTCGGATTTTCAAAGACATGTGAAAGCCCGAGGTTCTCAGGTGTGCGTACATCAACCCTGTGTGCGTACACAAAAAGGGACCACCTCTGCCCAAGAGCATGGCTCGTTCTATGAGAAGCTACTAGCAAACGCTGCCTTACTTCTGCACTGCCCACTGACTCCTCCTGGAGCCCTGTGGAAGGAGGGGCTTTTACCTGCACATCCAGAGGCACAAATCCCCCCCAGATTTCATCGCAACACTAATGATGACACATGTTGCGTTACCTACCCTGGCACAAACAGGTGTGATCACACAGATCCCTGCGATAGCAACCACTCCGGGAGCAATTTTCAACCCTGCTACCCTAGACCAAGTGACACAAAATCCCTCCCCATCTCTTAAATTCCCAGTATATTTATGAGATATTTTCCTTCCCATTAACACACATCAGTAAACTCTCTGCTGGTGTCACCAGGCACTGCTGAAGTTAACTGCTATCAGCCCTCATGTTTTTCAATACCAGGAACTTTTTTGTGCTTTTTTGCTAAATGTAATAAACTTTAATTCGAAGAAGTCCATAAACATATTTTTTACCACAGATAGTTTTTCCCCATTTTAGATAAAGCCAAGAGGACTGGATCGATGCATCAGACAGAAAAATGTGTTGAAAAGATCTCTGAGCCATCAAAACAAAATGCAGCATAATACACTGAAAATATGATTACGTTATACAAAGAAACACAAGTAAGATCTATTCAAGAAAACACCTCTCTGTATGAAAACATCTCTTCATATATTTCACAGAGGGAAATTATTGAAGCCTCAGAAAAGGAGAGGGTGGAAATTTTCCATTGGCATAAAAGTATTGATGTAATATATAAATATATCTGTAGGCACACAAAACACCTAGGGAAGCTAGATAACCACTACTAATTATTCTTGAGTTACAAATAGATAAGCAGATGCATTTGAATATATTTTTATACTGTATGTGAAAGATATTTTAAACAAATGCATATACCTCCTTACATAATGTAGTTTAATGTGCATTTGTGTCTATAATGCAGCAGTTGTACAAAAATACACACTATAAGGCTGCTTAGCATGGTATAATGTGCCATTATATTACGTCCAAATAATCCAAGTTAAACAGCCTGGTCATGAGTACAAAGTCAGACCCTCAACAGCTAAGATGCACCAATTTTAAAGCATTCAGGACATTTCATTTGGCCCCCTGGAGTAACTGCATTTTTTTAATTTCATTACGACTTGTTTTATTTCACAAAACCTCTGCTTCAGGATGAACAGTGCCTGCTGCCTAGAAAATCACCCCATATAGCTTTTTGTCTTCATCATTTAACATGTGGTTCTGTGCATTATTTATTGTGCAGAATCCAAGCCCTGCACTGAAAACAAATTATTAATTTACTCCTCCATTTTTTTTCCTGTGTTGTCACCAGAACTTCAGAACTTTCTTTTTTGCAGCGTTCATTGCCTGATTTTTCAAACACTGATGCGAGGCATGGTGGAATTATTCGCCATTTTGCACCCGATTAACTCAGATGCTGAGGGTTATGATCCATTTTTCCAGACCTGCATTCAATTGATTTAGCAACATGGCTATCCTGTCACATTTGCATTTCTGCAGGAAGAGAGAAAGGGGTCTCCAGGAGCATTCATGGCATGATCTCATTTGTCCTCAAAGCACGAGCCATCCTAGGCAAGGAAGAGCGACAGCAGAAGACAGCCTGAAGCCCACTTCCCTTGTTCGAGGTGGAAAGTTCTGCTGAGACTCAGATGGCAACACACTTTTGCACAGCCCAGCCATAGCTGCTGCCGCTACGATCGGTCTCTGGGTACATTTTGCACCCTGAGGTCCTGAATTCTCATTAATGCAGTCACAGGAAATTCTGGATAGCCCAACTGGAGGCATTTTTGGAGGAGCTGGCAGTGTGCACAGAGGAGCAGCTGCGGCCAGCCCGGGGACAGAGAGTGAAATTCTGGTCCCAGCTCAGTTGGTGGAAGGGTTTCAGCTGAGCCCAAGACATGGCTCAGCTTACTCTGAGGGCTTTTGGTGTTCTGCGCCGATTCACAAGAGTGCCAAACCTCAATATTTCTTCTCTGGCCTGGCAGGAATTTGGGGTTAATGCATGGACGCATTCTTCTTTCTTCTTTTTTTGCTTAGCAGTGCCCCGTGGTGGTGAGCTAGGGATTGTAAGAAAGAGCTCTGGGTTACCTTTAGGTTCTCCTTGGACAGGGAGGAGATGACAGTTGAGGCAGAAAGAACAAGCAGTGACCCTGAAAGCTGGGGTGGGGGCCTGCACTACCTCTATAGGATTTTTTGCAGAGAATTATTCCTTTTCTCCCACAGATAAAGCAGAAAACAGGTTCACGCAGCCTTAGTGGCATTGGCAGTAGAGGCACAAAAGACCTGCTGGAGCACCCAGTGTTTCCCCGTTAAGGGTTTCCCCTTGAACCCCATAGCTGAGCATCTCCTTGCCCTAATTGCACTACTGCTGCTGCTCCAAAGATGGAATATTTTTTGTAAGGACTAGGAGGACACTCGGTCCACTGCTGTTCACTTTAGGTAAAACAATCCCAGTAAAACTCAGTTAATGAACCACATAAAAATGACCATCTGGTTTTGAGTTGATTTTTGTTCCCTCTAAGGCTATTCCACAAAGCCCTGCTTGCCAAGCTGCCTCCCAAAACCACAGATCCAAACTTTGAGCTCCTCCAGCCCCAGACCAAATCAGTGGGCTTTCTGCTTTCTGAGCAGTTCCTGAGATTTTTGCATCTATTTTGCTCAAAGCCAGGAATCTCAGCAGCTCTGCTGACAGAATAACTGCAAGGATGCAGAGGAGACAAAAGCATTTTGCAAAATACGTTTATATTCCTTGTCAGTGGAGCAGCATAGATAGCTTCCCACTTGTCTTTAGGATAACAATAGAACTGCCTTGTCAGCCAGCCAGCAAAACGGCTCGGGAGAGGCAGCGTGAAAGAGTGGAGAGGGTCAAGTTAGCAAACAGCGGATCCCAAATCTGTTCCCTGCTGGACACCACAGCCATTCAGAGGGGAATCCCTTTACACAAACGACATCCTTCATTGATACGTAAGATTTTCACCTCTTTCCTTTCGAACCATAACATTTGGAAACCTGTGCAGTCCAACATAGTAGGACACAGTTGGAGCCAAAGATCTGCCAACGGCCCGAGGGGTTGCCAGCTTTGCAGAATATGTGAACGGGGACTGTGGCTTTGGGAAGCATGCGAAAACCATGCTGAGAGCCAACAGGAAATCTGGGACTCCTCAGGCAACACGGCGTACTCTGCCATGGAAAAAGTAGATGTTCTCCGGGGTAACCAAGGCAGGCTCACCCCTGGGCCTGGCAAGTGAGGAAGAGAGCAGGGAGAAAGCAGGGGAAGAATCAAAATGCTTCTTATTTAGCTAACTGGTTAGAGGATGGAGCGAGATGAGGGCCAGGACAACCAGGAGGAGGAACTAGGATGCTCTACAGTCTCAAGGGATTCAGTAGTGAAACATAATGAAAGATGCCGGCTTCAGTTTTCTAAAGCCCAGATACCTCTTCCTGGCATTAAAATAAACAAGAGATCTAAAACCAAATATCACTGAGATTTTGCATTAGGGAGGCTGCCTGTAAAATGAGACGTCAGACTTTTTTCGCTGGTCTTAAACCATACACGGGGAAGATGTTCACTTCTGCCATGTTGTGGCCGGGGAGCAGGGTGAGGAGCAGTAACCAGCCCAGCCTTGGTCCAGGTACTGCACTGTCCATGTATGAAAGAGCTGGATGTGAGGTAAGGAGGTCAATGTCATGTGGTAGGAGATGGGAACAGAATGGCCAAGCCAGAGGGATGGGAGGTGATAATGGTAGGAGCATGTTGGAGCGGGAGAGCCAAGGAGAGAGAGCAAAGAAGGTAACAGGGTTAGAAGCAAAATGAGAAACTACAGTAAACTCCAAAAAGCTTGGCTCTGCCATACTGACACAAAGCCTGTGAGACAGGGAGAGGTTTTTCTTAAATCTGAAATTCATGTTTTAAAGCTGCACCTTGTAAGCAATGAAGCACTTTTTACCTAGAGATCTGAAATGTCACGTCTTCCCGGCAGTGACATTTTGGTGACAAAATGCAGCTGCACTTTGAAAGTAGTTTTTGCTTTTCACCTTGTCACTTTTCAGAGCATCTGTAACACGTTGCACTTTCAGGGGTTTGAGCTGTCTTTGGAGGATCACGCTCCTCCATCGCACTGGGAACAGTTTTGAAGAACTGAGAAACCAAACGTGTTTCTTTCCTTGTCTAGAGCAGGAGTTCAGTTACAAACTGCACAGTGTTCTGGTTTTGTTCTGCTTGTTACCATCCTTGCCAAAGCCAGGCTGTGAGACCAGGAGTAAAAGAGTCTATGCCAGGAGGAGATGGGGTAGATCACTCCCTTGGCTGAAGGTGATAGACCCTATCTCAGGCGGGGACATTCCTCCAACCGAGAATAATAATCTGTGCCAGTGCTTGGAAGGGCGATAGAAATTTAGCCCCTGTGAGACACTGAGAGAGGAAGGATGTTTTTATTTTAAGGTTCATAAAGACTGGATTGGTGGCTGAATGTTCCCTCATTCTTCACCTGAAAGCTTTCTGCATATAAAGCAATATTATGTGCTAACAGAAATGGAAAAGACACAGCAATATCCTGCAGAATAGCCTGCTGTATGCAGCAGACATGTTCTCCATGCCCAATAAAAGAATATGAACCAGCACTGACAATCCAGCAGGACAGAAAAACAAAGTGACTATGTTTTGGATAGCTGTCGCAGGAAATAACAAAGTGTGGAGAGATGTTATCAGCAAATACAAACATCAACAAAAGTTAGTATTTCCCAGGCTAGCGAATTCCAACTGTGTCAAGTAGAGGTCTTTTTTATCACCTGATTTTTGTGGCAGAGGTAGGTGATGGCGTTACAGAGTTATGCTGGTAATGTTTTGGCTGGAGGTAGGGGAAGGAGGTGAACCAGAACATACCAGTATTGTATTTGTCATCAACCACCTACTTTCTGTCCTCTACCACTCAAATCTCTGCATTTAACTGAACGTGTAACAAGAAAGCCTTTTGCCCTTTTCTAAGTGAATACAGAATTTTTGGAAACAAGGGTCTTGTACCAAGGTTAGATTTTGTAATACTGGGGATGAATGCTGTGCTACCTTGCAATTTTACCAATTCCACCACCTATTTCACCCGCTGTGTTCCCAACTATTTCTACTCTAGCCCTCCATGTAGCTTTGTCAATGAATCACATATGTGATTTTAAACTACAGCTTCCAATTTAATCCTGGGCCTTGTCCAGTTCTGTTCCCAGATTATGCAGCAAGCACCTGGACTGTTAATGTTAGAGAGCATAAGAAAAAACAGGAGCTAGACACTCAGCTCTCAATTATCCAAAGTAATAGGGAGAGGACAATAACTTGGATGCAGCAAAATCACGATCTAGTACAAAATATGCATCAAATAAGCTGTTAGATCACAGGCCAAGCAAGTTACACTGCCAAAAAATAAAAGGACTGTAGGATAATTTTTTTCAGCGTGCCAGTTTACCTGTAGAACTCGGTGCCACAGGGTGCCACGGAGGGCAAACCAGGGTTTGGCAATGGTATGAGAAATAAAAGTTGTTGACAGTTACATAAGCTTGGATAAAAATGTCAAGGCTGATCAGCCCCCACAACTATAGTTTCGAAGCCAATTGCGTATCGTGGGGTTTTATAACCTCCTCTACACACTTGCAGCGGGTCACCGAAACCTTCTGAGGCAGAAGGGTGGGAGACACGAATCCTTGGGCGGATCCCAGAGGGTAATTCTGTTTTGCACACCCTATCCCTCATTTTCTGCTTCTGCAATGTGAGGTTTCGACAACACACGTAGCAGTCAGAGGATGCTGCTGCCTCAGATGTGAAACCCCCGTCCCTGTGGGGCTCTGACCCACACCAGCACGGCTGCACACAGGGGCTCAGGGCTCCTGGGAAGTACAGACAACTGGCATTTCACTGTAACTATCTAAAAGCTGGTTTTTATGCCAGCAGCTTGCCTTGGCGAAGCAATTCCCACCCATCCCTCATGAAAAAATGATGGCTCATGAAAGCCTGGGTTCCCTCCCAAAACACACACCCTATTTCATAGGGTTGCTCATGTCTCAGTGTAGACGTGTCCTCCTGCAAGACCAGGAGTGCTGGGGGAAAACAGAACTGAGGGGATTGCCTACAGGCAGAGGAAGAGATACCTCTCCTTCACCCCATGGCCGAGCTCGTCCAACAAGTGTGATCCTGGACTGGAACACTTCCCTTCTCTCTGCTCCTCGGGAGCATTTACTGAGCACACCCAACGCCAGCGCCTCACCGATCTCAGCCTCAAGAGTTTTTGTCACTTCCTCATGAGTGCTTAAGGGTCCTGGTGAAGACAATTTGACAGGGAGGAACTCGTTGCTTCCAGGCAGATCTGTTTACTCGTCCCCCTCAGCCCTCGGAGTCGCGGCGCGCGCTGCCGGGGCTTGCCTTGCCCGCAGACTGACAGCGCTGTCAGGTCCCATTCATCGCAAAGCAGCCGATTCCTCACACCTCCCTCGCTCCCCCGCTGAAGGCAGCGAGATCTCGGGAGCCGAGACTCTGCCCTCAGACGGGGCGCGGTGATTGATGCATGGCAGTAATTGCCAGCCTTCATCTCCGAATAGTGAAACTTCGTTTCATAAAGGCTTTTTAGGGTAGAAGGTGCAGGTCAGGACGGCCGCACGCTGATGCTTTTAGAGACAAGCCAGCAGGGAGCTCGTATGAACAACCTCAGCCCAACAAGTCGCTGCTGGTGAATTAAAGAGGAAAACAAGCCCAAGCGCCTCTCTCATTAGTTCAAGCTGTTCTTACCTGGAGGGTGGAGAGAAGGACTTGCAAGCCACTGGCTTCTTGTTCTGCCATGCTGCTCCCCACTCACACTCCCTCTTTCCTAGCAGCAGACACGATGCAGCTAGAAAGCAAAGCTGCCAACTTGCCTTGCTGCTGCCCCTGTGCCGTTTAAGAAATGAAGAAGCTGAACACAGATCCCCAGACACACGCACACTGCTACCACCAATAATCACAGCAATGCAACTCTAGACCTCAGCAGGAGAGATAAATGTACCCCCTCCCTCCGAGCTCTCCCACTGTGACGAGAAGATTAATTCCTATATAAAGAATCCTGGGGATTAAGTAAAGTGCTCAGGAAAGGTCTGGGTGCTTGGTGTGTGGCAGGGGGAGTGTGGGGAGGGTGGCAATAGCAACAAGAAAGCAGAAGAGCTACAAACCTCAAAGAAAGCCAGGGAGAAGGGAGGGAGCACGCTGGCTGCCTGACAGGCATTCCCAGCTGACCTGCTGATCCGTTCCAGACCCTGCGTGGACTCGTCTCCGTTTGACTCCGTTCCAGTGAAATCTGAGACACGGAGAAGGCAGAGCGAGCGAGAGATGCCCTCGGTCTTAATGAGCGCTGACAACGAACGGAAGATACACCAGGCACGAGGGACAGGTGGAGCGGGTTCACCGAGGCTCGCGGAAGGTTTTTGGCTTCCAACCCCAACGGTGCTCCCGAGTCGCAGCGACCACAGCCATAGGCAGCGCCTGCCGAGGGGCATCTCACGGCCACACAGCCAAAGCCAGGGAGGAGAGCTGCCTCTGCAAGGTGCACTTTGAGAGGGAGTTTGCTCCAAGGGCCGCTACGGTGATTCCCACGTACCTATTTCTTTATATAAGTATGGAAACTCAGAGCGTAGTTTGCTCCCCAGTGTACGAGCCATGCTGTAGTACAGTTGTAGTTGTAGTACAGTTGTAGTTGTAGCTTGAATTCCTAGGAGGGCATGGAGTCCACTTTTAGCATCAGCTGAATGATATCAAAGGGCTTGGTAAACAAGAAGTAGCAGGTAAAGAAGTTGAGTAGAGGTTTAGATGAGGATTTTCCCACAAAATATTTTCAACGTGAAGATGTCAGTTAGTCCAACGCAAACATTTTTTCAGGGATGCAGCGATTTCACTTCAGCTTTCTTAACACCAGAATGGCATTTTTGCTCCAGAGAGACGTCACTCCAGGGTGGTTTGAAGGCCGACAGTGGAGGCAATTACTTGATATATGCAGAAGACAAAGGTTAGATCTTGTCTTTCCAATTTAAGGACATTAATTTCAGTTGTTCACCCCTTGAATAAGTACTTTATTCTGGGGCGGGACTTTCTGGTCCCTCCAGTAGTAGCTTTTCCACTTGGAATGAATAACTAAGGATTTTTGAAGCAGGAACATGAACCTTGGTCTCTGGGCACAAGGCAGAAGCTTACAGAACTCGGTACCACACCAAGGCACGCCAGACAGCCAGTGTGTGCACACTTTTCTTTGCTGATGTCAATGAAGCAATAACAGACCAGAGATAAAACCCCAGTCTTCTAAGAAGCAGTTAAATGAAGGATAAAAATCTCCACTCTTGGCCAAGGACTACTTTCATGTGATGATCATTACACCCTGCAGAACCCTCACTGATCAAGTGCTTTAGGCAAATGTAGGACAAATCCTCTCCAGCTCAGCCCAGCAATGTGTGAACAAGTGGCACAAGCATGACATTCCCTGGTTTCTGTGCGTGCCAGGGTTCCAGGATGTCAATACCAAGTTATAAAATAAACCAGATTAAAATACCTTTGCCATATAATTTTGGAGACACAGTAGTCCATTCAGAGAGAATGCCATGAGGACCACTGACTGATGGACAAGATGCTCTACAGACCACTGGGCAGAATAAGAAGAGAAGTTATATGGACTCCTTTCCTATGGAAATTCAGGTTCAGAGATTTTAGTTTTCTTAAAAAAGTGTTAGATTTCGGTTTGAAAAATATCTGTCATGCTCCATGAAATACCATATTTTAGATAGAAAGTGGTGTTCTGCCCTTAGAGAACTGAATTTTTGGACATTTAGGGTGAGCTCTATGGGTATTAAAAAATGGATGGTTCAGGAAGTACACAGAGGGATCTCTCCATCCCTCCCTTGCGAAAAGATTCATCCTAAAGGCAATGGAAACATCAGTCTTACATTCTCCAAGAGTTAACACACTTGACAAGTGACTTTGAGGCAAGGCTTTGGGGTTTCTTTCACATCAGCAGGACTCAATTACATCTAATAAGAGACCATACTATAAGGAGGGGAGAAAAGCAAGGAAACACAGGCATAGTGTCCTCAAATGAGCCAGGTAGGGGGAAGGCGGGTGATGGGGTTTATGAGCAGCGCCAGCACACTATGTCTTTTGCAAATTAGTACACTGACAGAAAATGACTTCAGCGCTAATTAGAAGCTGTTTAAAAGAGCTCTTCCACATTGTCACTTCGCTCTCCTTCTTGTGACAATTGTACCTGTCACTAGAGCTGTGTGGAACTATTAATTCCCGTCATGTGTGTTTTCAGAAGGCAGTGAGAGCTGATGGGTGTAAGCAGTCATCAGCTGCAGGCAGCCTGGATGCCCTGCAAGCCCCCACCACCACATCACACAACCAGATCCCCCCACCCCTCTTGCACGAGGACAGATTCATGAATATCATGGTGATCCCCTCTCCCTGTTGCACTGTGAAATGCTAGATGAGCATTTAGCTTTGTACCCTGCCTACAACACAACATTGGCCTCTGGTATAGGACCCCAGCTTCCATAAGCCCTGCCCAGAGCCCAGTGATCTGGTTCTTCCTCTCTGTGTGAAGAAGCTTTAGAAACAATTGCGAAGATTTCACTGCAAATATGTCAACCCAAGAGGAAGGGAACACCAACAGCAAAGCTTGGGGGAAAAACTCTCTTAAGTTCTTTAAAATTTTGGGGTAGTTATCTTGGTTGTGCTCAGAAACTACAAGAAAGCATCATAACAGAAATCTCTGGAACTTGCATTTGATCTGAAAACAAGACACAATGAGAAGAGCGATTATCAAATAGAAATGCTAATGAAAGACCCCAAAAGTGACAGTGGTGTTTACATCAGTGTAAAATATACAGCAAAGCCCCTTTGAAACCAAATTCTGAGCTATAAATCTCAGCGGTGTCTAATTATTCACCTTTCCGTGCCATTACTTCCACATTTTGTTGAATTTCCAATTTTGTCATTCGTTTCTAAGAATGGGACGTCCCCTACCTCAGTACGCAGAGGCTGAATAAATTAGGAAACCTGCACAGAGATAAATGTCAGAAGTAAAGCATACAGGTTCTCCCTTTCCATCCATATTACACTGCCAGCCCAGTTTGAAGATTAGCTCATTACAGCTTATATTGATGTCATTGTTTCCCCCGTGCCCTTAGGTTTATGTGATCCTTAAACAAAATGAAAATTAAGCTCGTGACTGCAGCTTCCTACCAGTGCCAGAGTTAATGTTCTTGTGGGGAGGAAGGAGGGGATTAGAAGCACAAGGCAGGACCTCTGGGCTCTCTGCAGGTGCTGCACAAGCTCAGACCAGTAATTTTCTTTGCTCGCACTCCAGGGCTCAGGCACACAAACAAGTTAGAGATGTCATCTGATCGCCAGTAAATATGTGTACATTCTTTTAGCCCATAGCAAAGGGAAGATAATTCAGGATCATTTTACCTGCATTAAAAGAGCACTCTGTCCAATTATTCCACATTTTATGAGCATATGCAGAAACCATTACCATGGATCAGCTGACACTAAGTAATATATTAACCACAGAAACTTGCTCCTGTGTCTAAACCTGTTTTCCCTACCTGTGAAATTTTGAAGTTTTCCTTGTGGAGATGCTATAAAGCCATAAAATTGCAAGCCTTCATCCAGAAGCATTGTACAGAAAAAAAAAAAAAGTCATCTATGGCATTGCATTGGAATGAAAAAAGGTTAAAAATTTCCCTGGATGAGATCATCTGGACATTTTTCTTGTGAACAAAATGATGAGAGGAGGACAGAAGTCCTCTGCCAGGTACTTAGCAGCCATAGTATTATTGATTTGTAAATTGGAAGTGGGAAGCCCATACCTGGATTTAAGATATTTCAATAGCATTTTCCGGTGTTATTTTCACATTTTCACATTTTCACATTTTCACTGATTTCATCACCTTCAAACCAGAATTCAGCCTGCTCTTACCCATCTGAACCCCCGCTGAATTACATTTGAAAGTAATTTGCAGGCTAAAGCAAAATAAGCTCGAAGAAGACTTAAACACAGCAAAAGTAGCACCAGAATCAATATTACAAGAATAAAGTGACTGGCCACAGCCAAGCTTCACATTTCCTGGCTAGAGTCTATACCCACAAACTGCAAAACTCATTCAATTTTTGGACCTTAGCATTAAATGGAGTCCAAATAACAAAAAATCAGCTTGGAAACCTGTGACCAACCTGATGATATTTTCCTTCTGATTCTCCAAAAATTGACACCAGTTTTGCACTCACATTGCACATTTGGTTTCTAATAGGATTATTTCCATTTTTAAACCACTGAGATAGATAAGAGGACAGCCAGGTTCCATTAAAAATGGGGGGGGAATCTAATTGGATAAATTATTCATTCCAAAGCCAGCCTGAGTTTTATGAAATGCAATTGAAACATCACTGTGTAAAATGCCCAGTTAACTGCCCATGTATCATTTATATTAAATAGAGGAATGAGTTCCCCTGCCAAAATTACATGTAGTGAAGAAATGTATATATTTTAATAAGGGGATATTGCTTTTTCCTATTTGGATGCTCTTCTCTCTAAAACCCCCTTCATTGTCATTGTCTTTCATTCAAGTACAATGCTTAGCATAAGTGATCAAAGCAAAATGAATATATATGGATGTATAAGAGACAATCTTCCGTGTGTGAATGCCATTGTAGAGGTTTACCCACCTGAATAACATCATCCCCCCAGAAACATTTTATCCTTCTATAGCAGTGAAATGGTTAAAATGGAAGTGAAAACACAACAAGTCATGACACTGAAATTGATTTTCAGATGCTGCTGGAAATGACCCAAGGCTCCTGCAGCCACTGGACGGGAAGTTAATATCTTCTGGGTCAGAGAGAGACCACTGGAAACTGCTGGTGTTACACTGGTTTAATATGAGGCTGGTAGTATACAGAGTGCCTGGGGCAGAGAGGGGAGCAGGCAGGCTTAATCAGAGCTTTGTTCCTCGGGAGACATCCCTATCCATCCTACCTTTCACTTTGTCCCTGCGCAATGGCATGGCATGGGGCGCATCGGCTGGGGGACAAACTACGGCTCTTTTTTACAGCAGCAAGATGACCAAGCATATAGGGGATACAAGACGACAGGGCTGGTGTTTCGGAGGCTGCTGCGGATACATGGTATGCTGTGTCAGGATATGATACAGGGTATTTTCTTGCATCACTGTTCTTTCTAATTAGGGCTGAGAGGCACATTCCCATAGGCGCTCCCACTTCTTTGTCTCTGGGTCTCTAAAACCTACACCTTTTATAAGGGCATTAATAGAATGAAATAAAGAGTGCCGCCACAATAACATGCTAAGCCAGGCTTGAAAACACAGCCTGCATTTGCAGCCTGGGCTCAGATAGCATTCGCGTGACCTCCACATGCTTCGGATCTCTTCCAGAATAACAATGGACAATATTTTGGCAAATCAAACTTTGAGCTGTTGATCAATTCAGCCATGAACTGTTTCATAAACCAGGAACGGAAGCACACTGGCTCAGTGCCATGCTGGTTTTTCCTTTATTTAAGAATAAAAATTTTCATTTGTCAAGTACAATGTACGTTTCTCATGCCCTGACAGATTGTCAAATATTCTGAAATATACTTTGTTGGGCTCTTATTTAAATCTAGTTTATGAAAAGCCAGTCATATATTAAACACGTATATGCAACTTATCCTGAGAAAGAAGTATTTAACCAGTTGACTGCTGTCAGGTGTTCCCACTTTGTCCCTACAGAGCCCCTTGCTGTGTCATTCAATGCCTCAGGTGCAGCAGGTAGGCAATACTTGCTCTCCTACTGAATGCTACGAGCGTGTTGTTCAAGTCAGATCTACCTCCTGTGTTACTGATTGCTCCTGGTCCATTGAGAGGGGACCTGCTGTGGCGTGAATCTGTGAGATACAGGCAGGTGGAGTGCCTTGCTGGGCTGCTGAGTCTTCTGGCTGTTGATAGAGCACACACAATGTGGGGCTGACTATCCCACCTCCAGCCAAATAGCCCATAAAGCCATTCTCATGTTGAAGGACAACAGTAGGGATGTAATGAAGGAGCAGGGGAGGAGGATGACATAACAGCAAAACAGTTAAATTTATGACACTGATGCTTTAATCCTCTTTGTCAGGTCCCTAGGCAGCAGTACAAGGCAAAGGCCCCTTGTTCTGATGCTTGTAGCTCAGCGAATGTTTCTGCTGGACATCATCCTCCCCATTTTCCCGCAGACATAACTATATCAAGCTTTTCAATTGCTTATAAATGGAAACTATTATTTTTCCTACCCTGACAGCCTGGTTCTCCTTTTCTTTGTCACTTGTGTCATCAATGTTGTCTGCTTAAAATGTCTCTATTCTAATTTAATAGTATGTGGCACCCACATTGCAAAAGTGTGAGCACAGACATCAGCGCAAGACAAGGAAGAATCTGGTTTGTTGAATGTTTAAGGAAATGGACTTTATGCCAGCCAGACGCAGCAGTACACAAAGCTTTCCCATTAGCAGAACAAATTGTGTTATATCCGTCTTTTCTGTTTGTCTCACGTTTAGCATCTCTGACACACAGAGCAATATTCAGTATGCAAAGGTGCCAGAAAAAGAGGTGGTTCTGAAAGGCTAAGAAACAAACAACAACAACAAAAAAGGATCGAACTCAACCCAAATGAGCAATCTGGTGGGTTAAGCATTTTAACGAGCCCAGCAAGTGGAGCAGAATATGGAAAGTTGGGCTGTTATAGCCAATACCGTATCAGGACATGGAGAATTCACTCCAGAAGGGATTCCCCACAGCAGTTTTTGTAGAAACCTGGGTTTGTAGACCAACCTCCTTCCTCTTGTTTTCCTTTGATTGGCACGGGCTTCAAAAATGACTGAATATCACTCATCCTCCAGTTCAATCCAGGGCTGAACTGGACTAGCAAGAACACCCATAAAAACACAAAAAGCAAAGAAAAAAACAAAATGTAGGAAGTACTGGCTTGCATGGATTGCTGGAGGCTGGTAATGCCTTTAGCACATTTTTAGTTCTATGCAAACAGCTTGGCTAAGGCAACGGCTGAAGGGCATTTTCAAAGGGTTTTGAAAGAGGAAGCACCTAGGGAAATGAGAACACATTTTAGACCACTAGACTGCTAAACTTGACCTTCACCGTAGTAGCAAATGCTGTGACCCCCTGTAAGTTTGCAAGCACTTTATCCCATGCAATCAATGTTTCCAGCAACAGTAGGCTACTGAACTTTATTAATTGTATTTGACGATCAATACTGAATGACTTTCTCTACCCACCCACCCCTATGCATCAGGAGCCGTGGGAGTGACTGCTCTCTAAGTCTAATGCAACCGGGTGCAAACTGACAGACTCCCAGGAAAATTCCTCCTTTATCCTTGTCTCAGGAGGCAGCAATGACAAAAACAAGGATGGTGGGAGAACTCCTATCCTGTCTCCCCTGGGCCCATCAGACCCGGCTTTCTCTAAAGCTGGGGTTGATGTCTCCAAGTCTGGAGGAGTTGCCACACATATACTGAGATTTGGCTAAGACTGAATCGGAATAATAGTTTGTGGCTTAATAAATGTAGCAGTGCTACAGAGGCCTTGGAAGCAGGCTGTCGTCATTGAGGGCTGCATGAGAAATACAGTTGGAAGTGAGGATGGCCTGTTATTTACAGTCCTGAATCATTAAAATCTTCCCAATTCTGAATGATGAATGGTCTTCTTGTGAATGGGAATGCAACAAAATTTGAAATGCAGGGAAATTTGCAGTGTGGGGAAGGAAATCATCTCAGAGACAGAGAAGCTGTAAGACTGAGGGACAGCATTTGCCTACATTTTGCTTTGACTGATTGAAAGCAGGTAGGGTTCCCGGAGACTTGGCTCTGGAAGCAGTTCAAGAGGATCTCTTAGGAGGATAGGTCCTTCTGACCTTCCTTCACCCTGTAGTACTCAGAAATACATTCCACCTCTCAGCCTTTCAGTTGTGCAGAAAAGTGGCTTCTTGCAATCACTCCGGGAAGGAAGCAATGCAAAAGAAATGGCACGGTTTCCCGCATCCATGAACGTGATGGAAACACTAAGTACTGGCATGCCGTATTATGCCCACAGATCCTATCTGTGGTTCCAGTTTCTGCCACCTCTCCCCATTATAGGGGATTTTTTCCTACTCTGATCTCTGCTGCCTCCCCAGAGGAAACTCTGCAGAGCTGCTAAAGAAGATGGCTTGATACAATTTCAGAAGAGCCCTCTTTGTCAAAGTGCAAATCCTGTGGAAATTGTCCTGGGCAAAAGCTATTTCTGGAAGCAATAGAGTTACTGAAGCTTGGCTTCCTATTGAATGCAGTTTCACAGTTCACCAGCTGTGTCTGAGAGGGCACAAGCTCTCCAACTGAGGTGGTTGGGGCAATCTTTTTTCCACTTATGTGGCCCACAGAGCCTTCAGAGTCTACTAGAAAAGCCTTTTCCTCATCAGTGGCACATAGCATGTGTCTTACATGTACCCAGCCACCTGTTTTTACTAAGATCCCTTGAACTACATTATGTCTGGGATTTCTGCTTCTCTGTAAAACTCATTTTGAAGTAGGCCAAATGAGTTCATAAGTTTTTAGGGTGGCGGGGACAAACCGAGAAAGGGCAGGATTGTATCAGCTGTGTTTCCAAAGGAAAATGCACTAAAGAAGAGCTATAAGAAGCACAACCATAGAATGCCATTTTCACATCATCTCTGAATACATCAATAACACTTACCGTGACCTACCAATGCAGGTGAGTTACAGACCCCTCCTGCATAGACCTGCGGTGGTTGCTATGAACATGATGCAACTGCTAACAATCCCCAGACTGGTCCTCTTGTTCAAGCTGTGGTAGCTTGTCCTTTTAGCCCTGGATGTGCCTGGTACATTCCCTGGTGTACCTATCAATAGCTCTTGACATGTGCAAAATGCAGTAAATATTAATCCATCAAGTCTTACAACTCCCTCTTGGGGAGTATAGGCAATCTTTTTTTTCCAGCTTACACTTTGCGAAGTCGAGGAGGAGTCTCTCAAGGACACACAGAGCATCAGTGGCGGAGGCAGGGGGAGAATACAGGTCACGCTGCCCCCAGTGCCACCATGGGAAAACTCAAAGCGGTGATATCTGGGATGAAAAGAAAAAAATTTCATCATCTGTTCAGCTGTTGAATTTTTCTCCCTACAGTCAAAGAGACTGTGACCAGATACACATTTCCCAGCATTTCAAGCAGGCAGCCCTTATTACTGATGCCTGAGTGTTCATCTGAACATCTGCACCCTTTTGTCCTTTGGGTAGCATTTGGCCAGCCTTTGTTTTGTCCCAGCAAGCTTCTATGTGAATCTGCCTTGTTCTGGAGACGAGCTCAGTGAAATCATGAGGTTTTTGATTCATTTCTAATGAAAACTTGCCTCAGAGGCCAGCTTCAATTATGAGTAGCCGCAGAGGTTCATATCTCTGCCTTTCTTATTGCAACATGGAGCCAAGTGTTGATTATTCCAGGACCTGTTCCTGGAGCTGCTGGTGGGACAATGCTGACATCTATAAGGACTTGGCCTCTCAGGTAGAAGTCAAGACCTTGTGAATACTGACTTGTCCTGGGAGAAGCGGGGAAACAAATACACAGCCAGGCAGAGCCATATGAAACAAGCTGCCTCTCAACTTCATTACCATAAGTGTTTCTTGTTCAGCTCATTACATTAACCCAGTTCTCCATGTATTTCCTCCAAAATTTGTTAGGGGAGGGGAGCCCCGTGGCCTGATATATCCACTTCGCCTCCCTCCTCCAACTGAACACTCTTCAATCACTGCTGACTCTTTTTCAGTAAAACCTTCATTTCATTAAAATTTAATTATTGGTTTAATTAAAATAGGCAAGCAACAGTATGAGATGTGTATGGGTTTTTATGGCTGAAGGAGATTGTAAAGTCCTCATTCATTTCCCAAAGTAGCTTCCGCAAAAGATTGGGCTGCCTTTTATAGGCAAATTCTCAATGCTGCTTTCAAATGGATCCCACAGCCATTCATATAGATTAATTTGGGCAGTGAATCAGATCCTGCTCATTGGCTGCCTTTCAGAACATGCTGATGATGCTCTGGGAGCCCTGTGATAGAGCCCTGAGAGCTGATGGGACTCTCCAAATGATTAATTAATCCTCATCCAGGCATTTTTTTCGGTTCTATCTTAATTTATTCACATTGCAAAACAAATTTAGCCTTGGTGAAATGGGCCAGATTGACAAGCCTTGTGTGACTGACAACTGCAATGCTATTCCCACAGAAAGTGTGAACAGGGTAAGGTTCTCCTGTACTGGTGAAGCTGGTGCTGTGACACAGGAGACAACCTCAAAGCATTCTCAGACCCTAGTTTCTCCACTAAAACTGATAGCTGGATGGGTGGCTCAGTTTCGGGCAACCTTTGGACCCAGCAAGTCTTAGAGGCAAGACCCTTATTATTGTTTAAGAGACAAAAATACAGTGCTGCTTGTCTCTTCTCTCAGTGGCTTCTCCAGCATCCCTGTTCCCTTACCCAGAATCTCAGGAACAAAAGCTTATACATGGTAGAAAATCAGCACAAAGCAGACAACACACAAAAACTTGGCTTGGGCCACCATGTGAGGAGGTTTCCAGCTGTCCCATGGAAAAGGTGGGGAAGGGACAGTAACACCCTGCAGTGGTTGGAGGCATTTCTAGTAGTAAAGACCACGTAAGGACTAGCAAGAGACATCCTAGGGCAGTCATGGTCTCCCTGAGAACCAAGTCCATTAGTTGCTAATGATTTTCAAGCACTAAAAGTGGGTTTGTCCTCACAACAGAGATGCAAATCTTTAGACTCTCTTAAATCCCCAAACCATCTGGTCTTTGGATTTTTTTTAATTACTCTTCTCTTTGCACCAGTGAATTGAGTTTCAAAGAGCTGTGTAGCCCTTTGTAAATGCTGGTTACAAAATAATCACAACAAAAAGGGGAATATTGAAACTTTCAAATATTTTCAGCTCACGCTTCTAGGCAATGCTGGGCTGCCTTCCCAGGGTTTTGCAATCTTCAGATCTCTTCGGCCATAGTCCAGAAAGAAATGAGAGAAGTAGCCTTTCATTTAGAAGCAACCCTCCAGACACTTTTGCGAGTACCTGCAATGACCTTCATTTACCCAACCCTCTCCAGCAACACTAGCTGAGAATGCAAGTAAAGTACAGGGCTGGGAACAGAGTGTGCTGTTTCAAAAGGCTTTTACATCTTTTTTGTACTTGCTGGAAATCTACTCTCATCATTTTTCATTTTAAATATCTTCCTATACATGCCTGCAGGTTGTGGATCTCTTTTCATAACAAAAAGTATAGATTGATCTGCAGGTAGAGGTTTAATTTTCAGCATTACCACTGAGTTCCTGGGGAGTCTGGCAGCACTTGAGAAAATCAGGTAGCAATGCTGATACCCCTATATCTTTCTCCTAAAGGCAAGAGTATCGCATGATAGTGAAATGGAAGGCATTCTGCCTTCTCTTCTTCTCCATGTGGCTTGGCTGAGCAATACCTCATCAACATCTTGTTGTTAATGTTAAGATGCTACCTGGCTCCTTGGATCCCATTGGGTCTTAATGGATCCAGAGTTATTAACATGATAAAAAACAGGTGCAGTTTAGAAAAACTTGGAGCCATGGATTGGCCATAGGTTTGAAGAAAAGAATACTTGGACTGGCAGATAGGGTTTCTTACTGGCATGCATACAGGAGAAACAACGCTAGGCTAGACAGACTCAGTCTGAGCCAGCGGAGCCATAGGAGCTGTTCTTATGCTGTTACGTTCAATCTCTTTGGGCTCTCTTGTCTTCATCAATAACATTAGACTCATATCACAAACACTTGTGATGCTTTGCAACTTTGAGCTCCTCAGCTGAAAGGAGCCATATAAGTGTAAACGTAATTGTATATTATTGAGGAATGCTGCTGTAATAAACAGGCTCTATTACCAACTGTCCGGCTGTAATATTTGTGTTTATGTCAGCACTTAAAAATCATTGATCTGCAATAAACTGGGTGTGGGGAAAAGAATCTGACCCAATGATTGGAGAAGAGAAATGCGATTTTCCCCATCAGAGCCTGAGGGAGCAAGGCTGGAGAGCCGCTGCATGGAGCTTGGCCAGGGAAATTGTGGCTCCATAAAGCTTCATTGCCGCTCCCTTCCCCGCTGCTACAACAACACTCGGGGAGACGACCCAAGATCAAAGATGTTTGCAGCAGCAGGCTGGTTGCAAGCCTAATCATCATTAGTCTGCTCGGACTGCCAGATTGCAGGTAACCACCCGCTGAGGCGTGCTACTGGGCCAGTGCTGCACGGGCACTTTGCAAAGCGAGAGCGAGCCTCCCCACATCCCTGCATGTGGCAGCAGCAGGGTGAGCTCTGTGGATGGCTCCTAGCAGGTTTTGCTCCAAACAGAACCTTTGAACTAGGAGCTACCTCATATCATTTTATCTGGGAAGAGGAGAGCTGCTGAACAACAGGCATTATGGAGAGCAACAGCTCAGATGGCGTCTGCCCAGGGGACACGCGATTGAACACACCGCAGCGTAAAACCCCGCTCCTTAGTACCTGAGTGCAGTATCTTGCAGGCTTTATCCCTTGAACATGCTTCGCTCCCCAAAGGCATGCCCATTATCCTCTCCTAAGAGAAACCTGAAAATCTCCTTCTCAGACAGCTCCCGCTGTGTTCCCTTGCCCATGAGTAGAGGTGGCCAACCTGCCTCTCCAAATGACCTGGGATTCTCCTTTCCCCCACCTCCTGCAAGGCAACTTCACTGCCTGACTCCCATTCCTTCAGTGAGTGACCCACGAATCTGGTCCTTTGACTCCCCCGTTGCCAAGCATCCCAAATGGCCTACTGGGTATGAGCGACTGCGTCCTCCTGTCCCAGAAGGGACCTGGGACCACCCATGCTATTCCCTGCCTTCCTGCTATGTCCTTTCCTAGCCACGTCCTCCTCTCTCTCTTTCCCCAGCCTTGTTCTTGAAGGCATTGCAGCCACCTAGAAGGGATACCACCTCCCAGCAGCTGGGCACTTAGGAAATCAGATTTCTGGAGTATAGTGTGCTCCTGTCACCCGATCTCCTCATCCCTGCTCCATGGGCTGCAGGGGGTTCACCTTGGGGCTCAGACTGAGGGGAGCAGAGCAGGAGGCAGGAACAGCCCCCCCAGCTCTGCCGCAGCCTCAGGGTTGCTCGAGGTTGAACAAATCTGCCCTTGGATGAAGAGGAACCAGCCAGTCCTTTCCGAGTCCCTGTTGGCAGGCTGCATGGGATGAACTAACCCAAGTTTGTCTCTTGGTGGTCCCAGCACATTACAAGGGAACTGCAGAAAAGACCAAGGGAGCAGATTGACTGTGCCCCTCTCCACGCACCAACATCTGGGAGAAGAAGGGGTGATGCAAAGGCAGAGGGCTGGCAGCGATGAGAAGCAGAGCTAACAGAGGGTGCCAGGGCTGGCTTCAGTGATAAAGCAACAGTAAAATAGCACAATATCATCACCTGCCAGCTCCTTCCTTTAATCCTCCTGAGTCTGCACATCCATAATTGGGGACTTGTCTCTACCATCTCGGGCACTTGGCAGCCTGCAGCTCTCCTCCCTAGAAGTGAGATTTGTGATCAGATTAAAGCCCATTTCATGTTTCCCTCTCTCAGGTCTCTGTCAGGCTCACTGCTCCCCCTGATGTTTGCATATGCTCGGCTGACTCATTTCCACATGAAGAGCTGACATTTCCCTCAAATCCAGCGCAGGGGTCATTGGTTGCTACGTTAAAGGGAAAAAACTACAATGAAGAGATTTTTCTAATCACTGCATCAGATTACAAAGGAATGTAAATCACTGAGCCGTGTTTTTTCTTAGAAGCGAGAGCAAGGGTACTTCAGGTAGTTCACAAGAGCATTTTGATATTTCACACGATACGCCCACGTGCAGAAGCTCACACACATTCGCACACGCACCGCAGGAGAGCATGGCTGTCGCTGAAATCATTAGGAGAAGTTAATCATGGCACAGGGGAAGGTGCTCTGATGTTGTGGAGTGCCTCCATCCTGTCCTGCACCCCAGAGCTCCCACCTGGTCTCCCCAAGGTCACTTTTTGCCCTGTGCCTCCTTCTCCCATCTGATAAACTGGGGTAATGTCCAGTCTGTACTCTGGCAAGGGCAAGTATGTTAAAAATAAGGCAAGTAAGAGGAAGCATAGAAGTAGGCAAGGCAGACACAGGACATATTACCATAAGGTTACTAACAATAAGCTAGGACCGGATTTATCTGCATGTCTTACAATATGGTTATTCACAGGGTATTTATATGGTAATAACACATGATAAAATATGATATTATCACTATAGACTCACAAAAAAGCCACCCGATGTATTTAAGCTTAGTTTTGTACTCCCCCCTAATGAAGCTGGGGTGGTTCAAGGGAAGACAGCAAGGGAACAAACCAACAAAAGGATATAGCAAAATAGTTTCACTTTTGGGACAAGGGTTGCAGGAGGTAGGAAAGAGGACAGAAACTGTCCTGGCCTGGAGCATCCAGCAAAGGCATTAAAGGTGTTACAGGCACCGCCCGTTGTGTTCTTGCAATGAAGATGGAGAATGTATTTTGTGTTTCTCACTCTTTTCTGGGATTTTTGGAGAACCTTCTGTGAGTCACCTGCTAAAGTCCCCCTTCAGAAAAAAAACAATGTTAAAAAAATGAGGCGCATTTAAATGTGACCTGAAGCCCACTGAAACGCTCCAGAGGTGCAGCCCTGCTCCAGCCGAAGATATGGTGGGGCAGAGGATGGGAGGGCAGATGTGAACCGCCTCTCTGCCAGCCCCCAAACTGCCACCCAAATCCGTCAGCACAGCCAAGGAAAAGAAAAAAACAAAAAACAAAAAAAACCCCAAACCTGGAGCCCATAATCATTTTATGATTCTAATTTAACTTTTATGAACATGTTTTGAGCTTCCCTAGTCAGGCTCTGGTATTGATCTTTTCAGTATTGTTAACTCATAACCAGACCATATTTGAAGACATAAACTTTAAGAGGGATAATAAAGAAGAGCCAGACTGCTCTGGCTTTATTCTTCTCAGCAGAGGGACTGGGAGCTGTAAATCCTGCTGGAATCGGTGAAATTATGCAAGTGAAGATTAACTCCTGGCTGTGTCAATTTTTGAGATATGGGGCACCACTACCATCACTCTTTATTCCTAGTTCAAAGTGGAATTGTCTTGGGATATAAAGCAGTGGGAGTGTAAGGAGCTAAACAAGGGAAGAGAAAGCACTGACTTCTCCCTGTCTGCATCTTTTTGAGAGATGGGCCAAACTGCATCATTTTGACACATTTCTGGACCGGATGGAGAATCTCCCAAAATTGCTGAGATTCAAGTTCTTCCTTCCAACTCCATGCAAGTTTTGAGCTAAGCAGGAGCATTTAGATCTTGCAGGTGGTGTTATTCTTTAGCAAGCAAGCTAACCTTAAGCACTAGCACAGGGTGATGGATATCCTGGCTTTGCTGTGCTGCGTGTCTGCCCCGTGTTTCAGGTCAGGAAGGTTCATATAGCTTGCTCCATGCTTCTGACTGATGGATAACATGAAAAGCCTAAATAACAATGTTCATGGGTTTTTTTCTCTCCATGGTAACAATACAAGAAGGACAGTTTTCCAGCTTCTGGCTGCTTCTGGGAAAAAAGAAACATGAAAATATGTGACAGGTTTTCTTTGTTAAATGGATTCTAATCTAACGGAGTGAGGGCAGGGGTAGGGAGAGGCATTGCTTTCTGGTCTGCGGTGTGCAAGGTGTGAAAGGTGTGCTCAGTTTGAGTATCAGGCTGAAAAATCTCGAGGTGCAACTTACTCAGTTCCTCTGAGATCTAACCGGTAAGCTGTCAAGTTTAAGTGTGAATCTGCATCTGCTTGCAAATGGACTTAGAGATCCTTGTGCAGCCCTTACCCAGCTGCATGCAGCTGGGAATTGCACGCTGAATCTCACAGACAAAAGGTGATGATAAAGTCTCAAGAACGCAGCGACCCCTTTTTGTTAAAAACGATCCACAGCTCTCCGTTTTCAGTTCCGAACAATGCCCTGAAATCAGGGAGTTATTACAACGTCAGGTTTTGTTGCAAATGCTTGAAATAGCACAACTCTCTTCCCGCTCAGCATCTCCGACCCCCCCGCCCGACACCCTGCATCTCCCCCAGCTTGTCCAGGTTGGAACACATCCCACAGCCTTAATTCTGTCTTTTCCGTGACTCATACCACCCAGCATCACCGTGCTATCTCATGCCAGTTGGAATTAAAACACAAAGGGGATCTTCAAAAAAAGAAAAGGCTTTGCAGTATGTCCTGCCAACAGCTTGGAGGGAACTCAGCGAAGAGCGACTGGAATGATTAGGGAACTCAAGGCAGTGACTTTTGAGGAAAGATTAACATTACTAAAAATAGCCCACGTGGGTAACTAATGACTAGCAGGGTCTGTGATAAAAGTCGCTGTGTATCTAAGGGTATAAATAATCAAGGATGGAATTAAATTATATAGAGTGCACCAAGGACAACTACCAGAATGCACTACTAGGAGCGATGGCATTAAATAAGGGAAGTATGGGAAGCAAAACCACCTCCTCTCTGCCGGTGACTGAACTCTATGTAACTGGGACTTGAACCAAAGCCTGCCACAGGCACTGGAAATTTCTCTCCAGCGTGGCGGTACCCACCGCATTTATTTCTTCAGGGTTTCCTTGAGAGGCACCTGTAACCCAGGGCACCAGACTGGGAATCTCTCTTTTTCCCTCAGTGGCCTGGCTGCCCTGCAAGCTGACCGTACCCGGCAGGAGCCAGAACCCCGCTCTCCTCCCCCAGCAGCTGGCAGCAGCTGGCAGGGGGACAGGCAGGGGGACGGGCAGGGGGACCATTACGGGTGTCTCGCCTGACCCAGCGCGTGGTGCCTGGTCTTTCCGTGCTGCGTCTGCTTCACTGGGTGAGGCAGGTTCATATCATCGACCAGCATAAACACGGTATTTGTGGCTACCCTTTTCCGGATGGGTCCTTAGAGTTACCATGGTATCAGCACAAAAATACTGCTGTGAGCTCGAGGTCTGACTCAGAGAAAGAGATTTGTTTGTCCCTTCTTCACTCATTTCTCCCCGTCCCTTAGCCAGTCCCTCTCTCTGGAGCTGCTCTGCACCTCTCTGTGCAAGGCAATTGCCTTCCCGCTTGCACCAGGATCCATTCTGCAGTTTCCTTTTGCTGCTGGGTTATTACCAGACAAGGACCATGTGTCTATGCTAAGAAAATCATAATACACTATTCTACCATCTTTCCAGGGTAAGAGACTATATGCCTAAGAAAACACAGTAGCTATGCTGTATTTTGGCTTGCTAAGGTTTTAACTGTGGTTGCTCGTGATAAACTAAGCAAACATACTCATAATTTCTGTGAAGAGCTGTTTGAAAAGCCATACCCAGAGTAATAAATGGTTCATTGTTAGACTAGCAGGGCATGTCTCATGGAGGATTTACATGGTGCCTCTTAGTTCTGGAGCTGCTCAATATTTTCATTAATAACCAGAATGATAAAATAGAAAATGAACTTATTAAATTTAGTCACAACACTCTATGCAGAGCAACTAAAATCACACTGGAAGACAGCCTTAAAATTCAGCACAGAAAAGTTGAGCAGGAACGGTCCACAAAATAAATAGAGAGGCATCAATTGGTTAAATAACTGTTTGAAAGGGGATCTAGAGTCACCATTAAGCTGAACATGAGTCAATATTCTCACTCCGCTGAGAAAGGGGCAGACCATGCTGGGATACATAAACAGCAGTAAGGCCTGAGAGATGCATCAAGTCAGCTTTTTGTTGTCTTTGGATTGGTGTGGGCTCAGCTGGGGAACCGCAGCCCATTACAGGCACCGCATGGCAGCCGAGGAGGGGGTCAGACGGAGAGATGCTGGAGGAGAGCAGTGAAACAACATCCGAGGTTTGGAGATGATGACCTGCAAGGGAGCAGTGACGGCAATGGGGCCATTTGTCTTAGAGAAGACAGAATGGGAAGGAGGGGAAGAGAAAGAAAAACCTGCTGTCATGAATAAAGGCTGCAGCAAAGAAGAGAATAGTCCCTGAGTCCGGTGCAGATAGGACAAGAATTAACAAATTAAATTGCACCAGGAGCAGATACAAGGGTAAACCAAGTGATGAGAAGACGGGTGAAGCACTGAAATGAACTGCGTGACAAAATCCAGCATGGCCAGGGTTTAAGAAGCGGCGACACAAACACCCGTCGGGCGCTGTATAGTACAGTCAACCCTGCCTTGACGTAGGCAGATGAGCTGTGCAGTTCCTCCAGGATCGGGTGTTCAGACATCCATCCCCTTCCGTGTTGCTTAAGCTGCTGGTGCTTGTCGCTGCTACAGCTTTGGCACCCTGCGTCACTCTGCTCGGTTGTAACCTTCATCTGTGCTTGAGACCTACATGCTGACTCCTCCTCAGTTTATAGGGAGGTGACCCTGGAGCTCAGTCAGGAATTTTTGGGATGCTGCTTTGTTTTATTTGCACTGTGACCATATTTATTTTATTTCATCTGACAGCTGTTTTAGACCATTTCACTCTCTGCTGGAAGCATGATAAGGCCTGAAATGTGGGTTGTAAATAGCTGGGCAAGCTGCACATTTAAGTCTAATTTTATGTGTAGCATCTTTTATTAATGTTGCAACATTTATTGTGTATTTTAAGTCACCATTGATTTTTATTAAAAAAAGATGCTTTTATAGTATATGCATGCTGCCAACAAAATAAAATATTATGTTTTTCCCCCCTCAGAACGAATTGTCATTAATCTTCTCTAAGTGCACGAGAAAGTGAGAAGCCAACTCTCTCAGTCCAAGGCAGCATCAACACCTCAGGTCTTTGACTGAGACATGGTCATGTATTCATTCTACTGGGATGCAAAAGGGCTGCTAAATTGCATAAACCAGCACATGTAAGGTGGGGGCTGAGGAAACAAAACACTCCCCTGTGACTTATTACATCTGGGACTGATTAGCTCCGTTATTATATAATTAAGATTCAGAGGAGAGGTATAAAATATCCAGCAAGGACAAAAAAAGCCTTCTGAGGTGTGTACCAGCAGCTAAAAGGCACAGGTAAGGCCAGGCATGGGCAGATAACAGTGCATTTTGTTCTCAATCTCCAGGTGCTTTCTTAGGTCAAGTTGTATTGAGTCCTCTTGATGATACAAAGGTTTACCAGCAGTATCGTAGTGCATGCAGAAGAGATCCTAGATCCCCGAGAAGCCTCATGCATTAAGAGTTTTGCTACCTAGCATAAGTAAATGAGTAATGGGTACAATGATTTTTGTTTGATTTTCAGCTAGATTGAGTAACGTAGCTTTGCGTTAATTGAAAGGTTGAGTCTGACCTTGCATTAACTGGGGAGCAGACTATAAGGATATGATTGCTCATTAGACTGGAATGCAGGTAAACTAGATCCCAGATGGTTTTGTTTCTGGGCATTTTGATAAGACACCTGCAAGTGCTGGCTATAATAATAATGAAGCCATGACAGCAGGGTTAATGCAAACATGGTGCAAATATAAATGAGTAAATGCTGTAACAACTGAACAGGGGGTATGATAATATACACAATTAAGCAAATGAATATGTAAAGTAGGTACATGGTGTATAAAAGAGCCTATTTAAGGCTAGAGATCTCCAAAGGTCTCTTCCCCAAGATACTGGCTTCAACACAGACCAAGAAGTTTGTGAACACATGAAAGGAAGAACTGCCTGCTGGCAGATTTTCTGTGTCGGAGCATTACTTTGATTTTAATGATAAAGAGGGCTCATTTACCTCTAGTTCATCTTTTACTGTGCAGGTGTGCAAAAAACCCAAGTGCTAATTTCAGGTATCTGTTCAGACACGTGAGCCCACCTGGCCTGGCTGCATCCAACCATTTGCGGTCACAACCACCTCCTTTAGCATCACCTCACCACGAGGGTGTCTGCTGAAGGTGCTGACAATACCAGGGTGGGTCTGCTTGTGTGGGCCTACCTCAGAACATCAGGTCTATAAGTAAACCACCTCCATTTCCCTCCCAGAAAAACCTCCTCAAAAAACTGGCTTTTTTCTGAGCTTACCTTCACCCAAGCACATCCCAGCACTTCAGGAGCATCCATCATGGAGGGAGAAGTGCTGGTCCATATGCTGTCAAATGCTCCACAAAAGCAAAATCCACCCTCCCCAAGGGTTTTAAGGCTCAATGGCTTTTAGTCTCTTTCAAGTCATCACAATTAAGGCCTTGTAATCAGCTGCATCACCACCGCAATCAGCCCCAGCAATCAGCCTCCTGCCTCTGATGCAGATGAACGCTGGGAAGGTGCCATGGAGTCGAGACTAATTGGCCACTTTGTTAAAAAACAACAAAAAGAGGAGAGGGTGGAAGTATGTTTATGCCCCCAGATTTGGGGGGTCCAGGAAGGAGGCTGGTACCTTGCTGAGGCCTCCAAAACTAGTCTGAATTTGCCAGCTGGTTTGTATTTGTTGTGAGCAAGGGCTGTAGAAGTGAGCTGGCTCATGTTACCCACAAGACTGATCTGACCTAACTCTGCACGAGCCCGAAATCAGAGGGGACTGGTGCATGGGTTGCTCTGGGATGGTAAGCATGTGTTGCTGAACTATATCAAAATTCGTATCAGAACGAGCTCTCCATCCAACATTTGTTAGAGGAACTATCCCAAGTATTCAATTAGTGGACAACTCTTCCATTCTCTCTGTCAGTTTAGGCTTGACAAGGTAAAATAAATATAGGACTGCTGATCTCCTGTTAATTATTTATTATACGTACTTTCATGGTCCTTAAAGTCCAAGATGTGAACTGGGTCCCCACTTTGTATCAAAAAGAGAAAACAATGAGGGCATTTTGTGTATGAATCACCCTAGCTTCTCCAAGTTACTCTTCATTTTACCCACTTTTAACACACCCAGCTCATTGCTGATGATTTCTTTGCCCAAGGGTCCACAACAAAAGCAGATAGAAGGCAGCTGAGAGGTAGAGGCACTACGCTTCTATTGTATCGCATCCAGGCCATGGCTGGAAATCAGCAGTGTTCCTGCCTGAGAAATCATATCCACCTAGGAAATCACCTTTGAAAAGGAAAGATTTGTTGTGATGTTTCAGAGGCATCACTCAGTTTGTTTATTGACCCATTAATTATCGGTCTGCGCCCTTTGATGGCCAGGGCAGAGCAGCGTTCTGGGGCTGATCGTTCCAGTGTGACTCTCGTGAGATAGAAAGAGCGGAGCTGTCCTGCCCAGTCACTGTAACAAGGTTATAATGTAAAGCACTGAGCAATTAGCTGGGAGATTTACCTCCCTGTCTTAAAAGCATTTTTATTACTTAATCAATCACAAGCAATTTATAAACAAGGCTGAAGTTTTACATGGAGCCATAAATCTATCTTATTTGCTTCCATGATAAAGGAAAAACTGATCCAAAGTTTCAAAAGACATTTGATCAATTAAAAAAAAAAGGAAAACTACCTCAAAAGAAGATGAATGCTTTTTCAAAGGAAGGAAGGAAGGAATTTAGCAGAGTCTGGAGGAAAAAATTCCATTTGTCTGTCTATTTGCTTGTCTATAACATCATCCATGACAGCAGCTTGAAGTGAAAATGTGAACCATTTGGGGCAGGGACTTTGTTTGTCTGTGCATGCCTTCCTCAAGCTGGATTGCAGCCACTGAATGCCAGCACTGTGTAATTGCAAAATAAAAATAAGAAGAATGCTGAGTCGGCAACAGCATGTATGCTCCTGATGCCCTTTTCGCTTTCAAAGCTCCTGACTCACTGCCAGGACAAGATGGCATTAGGAACCTGTTAGGTAGAGATCCGATACTTGCTGCCTCCAAAGAGAGCTTCTGCAAGCCACAGGAGTGCCTAGACCCTCCTCACTTTCTTTTGATTTGCCTTGTCATTAGAAGGAGGTTTCAGGAAATAATTCACGCGCAGCATTTCTGCATACCAGAAGCCCTTGCCCACATCATATAACACAGAGATGCCCAAAGGTACATGAAGATGCTCTGGTCTGAATCCTTCCTCAGTCACTGGGGCCAGGAGGCTGTTTGGCATATACTGGTTGGACCAGTTAGATTTCCATACTGGGCTGTTGGGATTGTGACCTGGGTATAGATGGAATCAGCACTTGCTGGCTGAGTGCATTTTAGCTGGTTTGGCAGCGATCCCAGCTCTGCCAGTCCCTCTACCTCTGACATTCAGTGTCTCAGCAATACTGCTGACTTCTGTGAAACTGGGGCACTGATAGACATCAAAGTCCTGCTTTGGAGAGAGCTACTGAAGAGGTCTGTACTGCACTACATGCAAGAGCTAGACTGGAGGCTGAATTCACCTCGATTTATGGTGATCTAGTTGTTCCAGCATCAGCTTTTTCCTGGTTTTGACTGCTCTGATCTTACAACTCCCGGTCCTGACTTCTGCTGTTTCCCATCCCACCTGTCAGCTCAGGATTTACCCCTTTCCAAAGCAGAAACACACTGATTTTGATTCAGAACAGTGTTACTTCTATACTTCCCTTGCTTCTTTAACTACCCAAGATGCAGGCTGATGGAAAAGCAACTGGCTTTCTGAGGGGGTGATTTTAGGGAACTAAATGGAGAGGATGCTCTTATGTTTGCACTTTGTTGAGAGTCCAAGGCAGGCTCACCTGGGAGAATAGGGGGAGCTTCACCCAACCCCACTCCAACACATCTGTGACTCGGGAGATAGGGAAAACTGTGCTGCTCCCCATCCCAGGACAGCTGCACCCAGCTGTGGGGAACAACACCCTTCCTCTTCCCCAGGGCAGCTGTAGGACCCTGAAATGCCCTAAAACTCCAGGCAGTCACTTCTGCCCTATGGTCCTTGCAGGAGCATCCTTGTACCACTACCTTCTGCAAACCCCAAGCTCAGACCTTGCTTGAGTAGCTGGGGCCAACATGAAGCAGCTCAGGGAGACGCATTGGACTTTACAGGCTTTCTCACACTGTCCGCCCCATGTTTCAGGTTCATCTGTATAGGAGGCAGCAGCAGTTCTCTGTAGCTCCATGGTGACAGGAAGGAAAAATTGCCTAGACTAATAGACTTGTTTCCAAAGTATTTCTAATCCAGGTTTCCTCTCCCTCAGCCAAGCAGGAGTGTCTCATCTTGGGCAGGCACTTTGGAGTTGCAGCGCCTGCTCCATCTGCAGCACCGCGGCCGAGCCTCCGGGACCGCTGGGTGAACGCAGGGCGCGCTGTGTGGTGGCATCGCAGGCAGGTCTCACATTTCAGGACCTCATAGGAACAAAGGTGTCATCGCATAGTTCAGTCATTTAACGGCTCCAGGTGTTTTTGACAAATAGGTGCTTCCTAGTTTCAATCCATACGCTTTTATTGCAGATAATGAAAGTCAGGTGCTCACTAGTTCATTACCGGGGACTCGCACAGCTGAAGCACAGCTTTTGCCCAGAGTGTTATGAAAAGTCGTAGTCAGAAACTGTCACCCCTGCACCTTTGGGGTACAGATTCCTGCCCCATCCTGAGGCTTAAGAGCATATTTAACAAAAGAGACAAACATCATAAAAATATAATAAAATATTTTAAAACTAACAGGGGCGAAAATGTTGACCCATCCGATCCTTCCCACCTTAACAGTCACAATTAATAGATGCACATCATTCCTTACAGTATATACAGCGTGGATTTATCATCGGATGATTTACTGTCTCAGCCCACCACACTTGCACAAAACTAATACCTCTGCCTTGCTAATTGGCACAGAAAACACAGGATAGGTTTCATTGCATCCTGGCACTTATTATCAACATTATTTATTATTGATCAAGTACTGACAAATGCTTTCAGTGTTCTACAAACATAAGAAGATAAAGACCTTGCCCCATTAAATATACACATTGTGTTTGACTCTGAAGGGCACTGAGAATCCCATTAAAGTCAATAGCCATTTATCTTCTCGGGGGAGTATCCATAGACAGACCAATTCGGACATGTGTAATTCTCCGGCTGAAGGCCAGTTGCAAGGTGTTGTGAATGAGACTGTCCCCAAAACCATGCTCGGTCACAGCCTTTTCTTCCATGAGGGCATGTTGGGGTTTAACACAGAGAGGCAGGGAGAAGCAGGTGATGTGAGCAACATCCGTGTTCTGGGAAATACCCTGGAAGGCAAAACAATGAGTCAAAACAGGACCTCAGTAACTAAGCAATCTGAATAATGTTCTTTATTGCTCCAAAAAGCTCTGGCTGCTCACACCAGAGAGAGAAATATGTGGATAGTGTTTCAGAAGACTCTCTGAAAAGCTCTAGAGCACAGAGTAACTGATGGGTCCACAGCAGTTGTGGGAGAAGGTTTCCTATCTAGATTGTTCCAAATAAATACCAACTAACAAGGAATTTTAATAGTAGGCGATATGGACTATTTAATTTCTTTATCACCAACTAACAAGGAATTTTAATAGTAGGCGATACGGACTATTTAATTTCTTTATAATGTTGAGCTGTTGTTTGTCTGAAAGCGGACTTTCGAGTCAGATTTACAATGCATGTTCAAATGTGTTCTAAAAAGTGCTGTAAGGGTAAACTATTATGGCATCTCAGCATTTGTGAGTCCAATTCTTCTGGAGACTGAAAGTGAACGTTACTTTGCTGAGTATGCCACAATATCCAGAAAGATTTTGGGTGAATTTCAGTAAAAATTCATGAACCTCTTTGATTGAGCCAAACTGGTTCCATACATCGCTACTGCAAAGACTGGCTGGATCAGCACAGGTTTCGCGGGTGGATTTTAGAGTAGTGTGCTGCTTCCAGATGCACAGACCTTCAAGACCTCTTCAGCTTGCAGGTCTTACGTTTTACTTCCGCAGGCATTTAAAATTGCATGCAGGATCTAAAAAGAAAGAGTCCATTTATGTATGTGCACCTGCACTTTGACATTTCATGAGCTACTGGAATCAGGCTGTGTGACAGGTTTTATTTATTTCCACTTTTTTATAGTATAAATGATAGCTTGTACTTTGCCCTCTTCCCTACCCCCAGACTGGCCTCAGCAGCGATGTACATCCACCCAGACTCTTTCAAATGCTGAAATTTAAATACATTTACTTCCCATCTTACTTCCGCCATTTTTTTTGAGTTGCAGGCAATTGATTAATACAATAAGCCCCATCAACTACAAATTCAGTACAGCAGCTATTGAGCTAATCTATCTTATTTTTAAGCAGTTTTTTATCATGTAATTATTGCAATTATTTTAACAGACAAAAAATTTTAAGTACTAGGAACTTGCTGCTCCACTCAAGCCAGAAATTAGCAAAAGAGCTTTTCTCTTGTTTATTTAAGGACCAGAAGAAGTATTGGATTTGCAAAAGAAAAAGAGCATATCACAAGTTTTACAGCTTCTGAACACAGATTACCTTTAAACTGTGCAAGAACATGACTGAAATCAGGGGCAGCCAGAATAGCAGTTGCTGTATCTATGATATCTTGCTGTATCTATGGGATATTTAATCTCCAACTTGTAAGGAGCAAATTCCTCTCTCAGCTTCTATGAACAAAATCAGAGGGTGTTTTGTGAGAGTGAGGATGAAAACCAATGCCGTGGCTACTATTTCCCTTATGAATATAACTCAAACAGCTCCATGGATTGTATCTTAATACCCAGCCTGCAGTTTATCACTGAGCTGGGGTCAATGATGTAAGGAAAGGAATGAAGCACTGTGGTGCTTTCTAAATTCTTTACTTGTCAGGCCATTTTTCTTACAATGCTCGTATGATGCTAAACAGGAGGTGGTAGAAAAATGGAAAAATCAAACTCAC
>NW_009259044.1:4661831-4674303 GCF_000687185.1 Egretta garzetta | reverse complement strand
TGAGCTTCAGAACATAGTTTTATTTATTTGATTTTTTGAAAATAAAGACTCCATATGAAACATTCAGTTTGGACATTCTTCACTTTCTCTTTTTTCCTTACTCTTCTTTCTCTGACCTATTTTCCCTCATGTTTCTTTTTTCCCTGTTTATCACAGAAAAGGAGGCTCAAAATAGGAATAAACGATACATTTTCAAAGACTTATTTAACCCAAATATTCACATCTGGAAGAAAGAAAATGTAGTCATGTTTAACAGGTATTATCAATAAAAAATCCACTAGTTCTCTGGGAAGTGATTAACCATTGATTGCAAATAATGGGGACTCCTTGGTAACTGTCTTCATACTTCTGCCATTACCTTAAACATATCAGAAACCTTCACAGCTGTGAAAAGGTCTCTGGGGACAGTCAGCTTAACTTCAGAGCTTGTCTCCTTAATATTGGGTTTGTCCAATGCTGTCAAATACGTGCCCGGACCCTTTCTGTGCAGCATTGCCTTGCAGAGCTCAGTGCTACCATGGACTGAAGAACCTCTCAGCTATTTCCATCTCTGTGGTTCTGCAATCCACAAAGAGGGTTTGAACTTTTGTGACTTTAAAAGTCTCTGAGCTGCACCTTCTGGGGGTGGTGGGGATGGAGGAAGGCGGGACGCGGCTGGGCATTGCTCCGCCACCCTCAGCCCATCTGAGCACATGCAGCCATACACGCGCCCTTGGGCTCCTCAAGCAGCCAGGACAGAAGTTTGTCATTCCACCCTTCCCAAAAGCTGCTCTGCAAAGATTTCAGCTAAACCTCTTCCAAATGGCTCCACAGTCTAATTTTCAGTCAACTTCCTTTCCCCCTTTTTCACCACTAGGTCCTTCCCAGCTCTCCAGACTGGGGTGGAGAGCAGAGCAAAGGAACAAGACACTTGTGTGATGAACAGCAGAAATACTCCACGGCTTGCTGCCCTCCCTGACACCTGCTTTCTTGGATGTGCATTTTGCCCTGTATATCATCTCTAAATGGGAAACGGACAGGCATAGCTGTGCGGGCGTACTTCTGCCTTTCGATGCCTGTTGCACCTGTAGAAATCATGCCTTTTATGCCCATGGGACTAGTTAACCCAGATAGCCAATGGATCAGCGAGATCCTGGGTAAGCACACTCCATGCTCATAAATTAGGTGCCAGCAACTTTGGAGATTGGCCCTTGGCATCTCATAGCGCGTTCCCTTCCACTCTCTTACTGCAAAGCTGTTACAGGATTCACTGGGGCGAAAAGCATTTCTAGGGACTCTATGAGCCAGCACAAAATGCGCTTTGCTGTACCTTGCATAAAAATACGATCTTTTAGTGTGCAAAAACTTGTTATGCCGACTTTGTCGGAGGTGGTTTCTTCTCCTTGCACTCTGCTAGACTCTGCTTTCAGAGCAGGAGCTCTGATGTTCCTTGGAGAAGTTCCTGTCACCTGGAAAGATCAGGCTCATCTCTCCCTGCCTCATCAGCTCTCCATTTCTTTTCAAAATTAATTTTAAAAAGAATTTCTCCTGTTCTCTTTGCATCTACGTCTTAATTTGGCTCATGCTCTTCTATTGTTCTTAGAAATGCTGAAGTTCATTCACCAGACAATGTCTTTACGACTACTCTTCTCTGTATTTTTGTCTGTTCACTGCTTTGCCTCATTTCATTCTAAAAAAAACATTTTGCAACCCAGTTTCTATAGAAGCCTCCTTACAAAATAACTTTTTGTTGTATGTAATGGAGAAAATCTGCAAAGCTCTTCCATTGCTACATGCAGGATGTTAATTCCAGCTCGTGAACGTGTTTGTCTGGAATCCTGCAGCTCTATAAGTGGAATTGCTTTGATGACTAAACTGCTAAATCAACACTTGTCTCACTCTCTTTAAAAAAATAATTAAATCAGCCCTCCTTCACCTGCCACAGAAACAAACAGAAAACAGACAAATTAGGTTCCCTTTCTCAACATTTTCAGCAGCTACCAAATCCTGTCATGATTATTTTTTTCTCTTCTCTTTGTGAATAGTTCTAAATTCACATTTTATGGCAGAAGTAATAGAGGTAGAATTTCCATTTTCTTCCTGCTTTCATGAGTTTCTATGCTATTTGAAAAGTTTTCAGAAACTGAAGAAATGGCTGGATTAGCATGGAGAATGGGACAGAGGTGGCAGGTAAGGCTGGGTCGCTGTGTAGCCCCGGTTCGCACAAATGGAAGAGCACTGCTATCTGGTGGCTGCTCCATGACTCATGGAAAATGCCTCGGTTGTCTCAGGCCCCTATTTGGAGGACAGGTATACATAGCACAGAGGTTTGCAGCACAGCTGATCCAAGCAGAGAAGTCAAGGATTAGCCAGGCTGCCAAGCTTAAACTCTCCTTGATTGACAGGGAAAAAAAAAAAAAAAAAAAAGAAAAAGACAAAAAAAAAGCAAAGAGTGCAGTTGGGAGGGGTGCGATGGGGAGAACGTTTTTGCCAGATTGCTGGGGGACAGGGAGAGGTTTGCAAAAAGCTGTTTTCATGGTGACAGTTTCCTGATTGTCATCAGATTTCATTCCGAAAAAAATGAAACAGATAATATCAGCATGTCCCACTTGTAACAGTCTCAGAATTGAAAGCTGTCATGTTGTTGTTCAAAACATGCTTTTGAAAAGAAAATGGATGTTTCTTTTGTTAAAAGATATTGTTTTAAAGAGCTGACATCTGAACTAAATGTTTCAGTTGTGTTGAAATGTTACACTTTGACCCAAGATCAATAGGAATGTGGGATGTGGAAAGGGTTCATTTAATTCAGTATTTCCAGTCTTTTCGGTCCCATCTTAGTCTGGTGGCAACATCAGACTCAAAAAATATGTTTTCAAGCAGAATACCAGGATCCCAGCCAGATTTTTTCAAGGAAGAAATTTGGAAGAAAAAAGTTCAGTTGCAAACAATGCAGCTTGTCACTGCAATTTAGGTTTTGGCCATACAGAAATGAGCCAGCCACGGGGTTTGGAACCAGAGGGATGCCCACGAGTAGGGCTGCTCCCAGTAGAACAGCCTGTGACCATCCATCCAGGGTAAGGAACTGCAGTTCTGTATTGATGTATCGATGTGTCACGAAAAGGTCTGGACCCGGGAGCTGAAGGTGTTAATTACAGCAGACCCTGACCTCACCTTGCCTTTGCCCATCAGAGTACACGTTGGTATTGACTGAGGTGAAACGAAGCAGTGAAATCTATTCTGCAGAGATTGTTCGGGGACTTTTGGGCCCGTTGAAGGAAGCCTTGCTTTCTCCTTGACAGTTTAAAGACCAGACATGAACAACTGCAACTGTGACTTGCTGCTCTAAATATAGAATAACACAAATTATCACATGCTGACAGGTTTCAGTTCCACGGATGAGTCTGCCAGCAAGGCCTTGAAAGCATCTCCACTCGGCCGTCTGCGAAGCGAGCAGATAAGCTCTCTGTGAATAACATGGTGAAACCAGTAGTTTTCTTCATTGTATAGGCCAGCTCATCTCATGCTCTTCCCCATCCCTCTTAGGATAAACTCAGTTCCTACAAGCACCCTACTCTTTCTTGTCAAAAGATAGATGCTTTTCTCATTGACATAACTTGATGGGGGAGAATTATACCCCTGCGTTAGACAGCGCCTGATTTTTCTCTTATAGCAACAGTTACAAATCTGTGCCTGGCACTCTATCATGTACATAAATCTGGCCCTGCAGACCACCAGCCAATGTATTTTCCTACTTCCCACACAATTAGAGGTGCCAAAGATTTTTTTTTCCCTCTTAAGTCACACTTCTGACAATTTTACAAAAACAGTATTATGGAGGGAAAAAGTTAGCATCAAATCAGCAAGTCGTGAAATGTAACAATGTTGAGATGTTTTGCATTCTGGCACTTCATGCAATTAACCTTCTTAATGCAAATTTATTACAGCTTTGAAAAAAACATTGGTTTGAATAAAAAAAGAAAAAAGAAATTCTCAGAAAGCATTAGAAAAAAGCATTCCAACCATTTCATTGCTAATCCTCAAAATATTAGTTGGGAGATTGGTAATACAATAATTTATGTCATCTCTTTATGTGCAAATTTTGCATAGCAATTGGCTGTATCAAACCCCCATTGTCGTGTGCTGCAGACATTGTCTGGAAAATGCACCTTGTGCTCAGCGAGGGAGGGCAGCACCTTTCCAAGGAGGACCGTCGTTAAGATTCAGCAATGAGTAGACACATTTAGCCCTCAAAAGCAGCAGAATTAGTCCTCTTCTCCGCTTCCCCTGCAAAGCTGGGTCTAACTGGGATTTCCCCTGAAGGAGCACAAAGTCAGAAGCTGTTAAAAGTGGGGTCTTCTGTACGTGAAGGACTCATCAAGCAAGAGAGATGAGCAATGGGTCTGTGTTTTCATAGCAGCAGGGACGGCACCTCGCTGGGGGACCAGCTGGAATAAAAGGAAGTTGAGTTGTAGGCGGGTGTAGGGGGAAATAAAAGTGGTGATTTAAAGAAACCACATCTATAAAGCAAACTCTCAGGACTCAGAAGGATGCTGACCAAACACACAGTAGCAAGGAAAAAGGAGCAGGCAAATGCAGACAGGTTTTATCCTTCTGGGCTGGGTTGGTTTGTATTCTCCTCATGAAGAGTTACTGTGTTGAGAACGCCTGGAAAATCCTGGGCTGTTTGTTTTGTTTTATTATCGTGTGTCCCTGGAGATGTAACTGCAAACCCCGAGGGAGCGATTCATACCACCAAAGTTAGGCAGCTACCTCAGGCACCAAATTAGGAGTCTTATCACCTGTCCAGATAATCATGGAAAAGAGAAAGGGCACTCCAGCTTGCCTAGGATACAAATTACCCTCCAGAAGCGCTTATCTGTCACCACTGGTTTTACGGGGAGCCTGGGGCGATCAGAGCTGCGTGGAGTGAATCTCCCTGATCCCCCGGGATCACAGGATAGACCCGTGGGAAAGAACGTGCTTAAGCCATGGGAGAGCGGCTGGACCACGGGCCCCGTTTCTGTGATGGCAAAGGACCCTCTGCCCACGAAGTGTGCCACAGCAGGGCGCTCCCAAAGCTGTCTGAGATGTGAGATAAAAGTCTTTGACGTATCGTGAACTGACCTTTTCCAACGTGAAATTATTCTGCCAGCAAACTCCCATCGAGCAGCCTCTCCTTCCAAGTCTCCTACCCAGAACATGGCAAGCCCCAAAGGCTTTTTTTTTCTCCTTGTTTTTTATCATCTCCTGGCAGAATCAGCATTGCAACAAGGAACAGTTTGTTTCCTTGATCCTCTCCCTGCTGATGCCTCATATCCTTTACTTACATGGCTTCATTAATGCCTTGCTTTGAGCACATGAATGCAGGTATTCTGTGAATCTCCTTCACTCCAGGGACTGGGATAACTCCTTATTCAGGATAGAAAAGCATATAAACAGAATATTTAACAAAAATGACTGTAAGCGTCAGTTATTCCTGAACAAAGAACTGCAAATGGCGCTGTAATGTGCTTTATACCTGCTTCTTCTCTTAGATTGCACTGCGAGCTATTTACAATTCACAATCCACATATCCCTGCATCCGAAATGTCTTTCTTTCTCACTTACTTCCTGATTAAGTGACAGAGTCTAACCTCAGCACAGCCTCCAAAGTCACAGCAAACACAAATCTTTCCAGAGATAAGCAGAATAGCTGCTTTATTTATTTTCATTCTTTTGCAACTTGGTATTTGCATATTAGAGTGGTTGTTGGGGGGAGAAAAGTCACGGATGCAAATTTGACATTCAGATGTCAGCTCCTCCATAAATAAGGTCAGCTCTGATGAGGACACTCGCTAGTCTCCAATTATAGGTCTCTTAATGTGTAAATAACGCTAATGCATGGCATCTGCCATTGGAGCACAACTCATAAAGAAGATGTTAATCGAAGCCAACCCAGCTGAAATTTGCCCCTCTTGCTGTTTCCTGGCTTTTTGACTCAGAGGAGATTAAGACGTTGACCTGAAAGCGTACATAGCTGGGTTCTGCCCAGCCCTCCTGGATTGAAATGTGTCCCGTGTCACCTTCTCCCTTCCCTGGGCACCCTTCCCAGCCCAGAGTGGCCTAATTTTAAGAACTCGGGCGAACCCTTCTCAGGTTCCAGCCCAGGCGCTGCCACCTGCAATTCAATCCCAGTGGAAAGAGGATCTTGGCCCCTTCCAAACAGGACACCGGCCACCGCTGCGAGGACATGTTCTCTCAGCCCATCTTCAGGAGCTGACAGGGTAGATGACACTTCACTGAGAGGCTTAGTGCCTTGGAGAGGGAGGGCTGACAGGCTCATGGGAAGCCGGGAAGAAGTGCCAGCATTTGACCTCTTGCTATATTTTCTCAGGCAAATAGCTCCCTGCAGGGCTGTATGCTTCCGATTGCATAGCACTTGTAGCTGGAGCTAATTGGTGACTCCTTTTTATCACCTCTCTGGTGTCATCTGGATAAACTAGCTCTATCACTCTGCAACCCCAGAAACGTGAGTAGGGTAACAGGCTGAAGATGAGAACCCAGGGCTGGCTGCCAAATGCTTCTGGGACTTGTTCTGCGGGCATCTTGGTTCCTCACTAATACTTTTATCCCCTCTCCATAAATCTCTGTTTGCATCAGTTTGGCATTTCTTGCTTTTTTTAGAGCAGTGCCGTGGCAGTTCCCCAATCTGGAACCCCTGGCGCAACCTTCAAACAGAAAGCGAAAGGCTCTCACGGCTGGCAAGGCGATGTGGCGCAGGCAGCAACACGCACGGGAGCCTCCAAACACCTGGGTTCCTTGCCTGGGTTTGCCTTTGGCTTTCAGAGGAATGTATTTAAGCTTTTTATGCCTCAGTTTCTCAGGAGCTGCTTGCAGCCATCTTTGTAAAGGAATTGCAAGCTTTGTGGATGGGAAACACACAGCAGCAAGGGCTTCCTAGTACCAGGGTGCGATACTTTGTCTTTCTCAGATCAGGGCAATAAAATACCGATGCGAAGAGAAAGGTGGCAACAGTTAACACTAGGAAAGAATTGACTTCCATATGGTACAATAACTTCCTTTGGGCTTTTCTCCAGCTCTACCTCAATAATCTCCCTTTTATTACCCTTTATGAGTTTCAAATTCCCTGGCTGCAGAGGCTGGCAGAGAGCGAGGTGGAGCTGCTCTTCTGAGACAGCTCTTTTGGCTTTCTCCAACCTGGTGACTGTAAGCTGGCATTCAGAGCAAAAAATTGTGGTGAGAAATGTGGGCACAGAGCAAGCCTGCCCTCTGCTCCCCAACCTCTGGGTCCCTCCTTGTAGCAGCAACAGGCACCAAGAAGCTTGGAGTAATCCAAACGCACTCCCTGGGGCTACTCCGGGGCTGAAGAGGGAGACCAGCAAGTCAGAGAGCAAGGGTCTAGCAAGAACAGAGGGCAAAAGAAAGGCAGGAGCTACCTGCAGCTGAACCCTGCAAATGCTAAGCAGTTGTAAAGCTTTGTTTACAAGGAGCATGAAAAAAAACGTGGATTGAAATCAGCCTTAGGAGCAGTGATAAGAGCAGCACTGCTGTGAAAGCCCTTGTACCCCGGCATCAAGAGGAGCCTTTCAGCCTTTTTCTGGCCTTGCCAGTAAGGTGATTATTTACAGTTTCATAACAGGACTGAGCTGAGAAAAGTCTGGATAGGGAAGGAGGAAACAGGGGATAGGAGAAATTTTCTCCCTTTTTAAGAAGCACCAGTGAGCTGTGAATCCTGGAACATCTGGCAGCATGGCTTCCCTGGTCGTTCTGTATCACTGTAAGGGCTTTCCCCAGCACTCCTGCAAAGCAATCCATGGAGATCCCCCTCCTGTCTGGGGGAGCATCTCTCCCTCCAAGCCCAAAAGACATGTGCAGTGGTCAAGTGGAAACAAGACCAAACCTTGGGTAACTGCTGAAGTTAGTGCAACACCTCCAAACCTTGGGTTACTGATGAAATTAGTGTAGAAGTCTGGAGATTAGTTTTAAGACCCTCTTTTTCTGTAAGCCAGCACATAGCCATTCAGGCAGATCAAAGATTTCAGTCTCTAAGATCTTTCTTCATTACTACATTTAACAAAAAGTGTCTAAAGTCCTCGCATCCAGCAGCCTAGGAACGATAAAGAAGAACAGCTCACACTGAGGCAGTACAGCCTGGCTCTGGGGTTTGCGTATGACCCAAGAGCCTCTTGTCTTATTCCAAGGATTTTCTTATTAACAGGAATTCACCAGCACAAAAGGAATTGCTAACAACTTTCTGATCACAAAGTTCCTCCTTTGTATTCAATGCACCTCAGCAAATCGGGAAAAGCAGTGATACAATACAAAATGTGCTAATATACCATAATCTACTCATATATTATAAGACTTGCTTATTGCTCTGGTGATTGATTTTTTTTTTTAGTATGCAAGAGGCTGAGCATCATCTGCCTTCCAACCGCTTGAGCACAATTACTGTATTGATTTGATGTGACAGTAGCTCTGTGTTTAAGACGGTTTATGTTTTTTAATTTGCAATTAAATAAAGGGATGTCTACTCCCCAACATGGCTGACAGTTGTTTATACCCTGCAGGAGTTGATGAAGTGAACTTTTATTTGGCTTCATAAAACATACTTGTTCTGTCACTCTGAAGCACGTTAGCTAGAGTTCTCAGAGTGGTTTCTTACCTAGCAAAAGATAAAACTAAACTCCAATCTATTTTAAAATAGGCCAGGTAACAACATCACGGTTGCAATGGGACTATAATGAAGTAAGTGAGCTAACAATATTGTGCTATTGATAAAAGGGATAGGGATAATATATTTCTATAGCACCTTTCATCCTGAAGGATCCTGAAGTGCTTTGGGTATTCGCTTGTTCCTTTGCTCTCTGCCCCCTCCTTTCCTTCCTCTCTTTCACTGTACGTATATAAATATACTTACACATACATATATTTTAATTAAATCATCCTCTTCCTTCACTGCTTATGTATCCTTTGCAGAAAGGAGGGATCTTGACAGCTACTTAAAATCAGGTACTGCACAACAGCTACCAAGCTACAGATGAGATTGCTCTGTTGCCCATGACTCAAGGGGAATAACCCTCCTGAGAAAGGCCTCTTGTTGTCTTGCACAGAAGCAGGTACCTCTTTACACTCATGCTGCTTGACTACTTCACAAATCTGAGGTGCTGCACAAAAAATGGAATGATAACATTTTATCTCTGAAAATGTGCACTGTTGCTTCATAGCTTTCAGTCAGCGAAGGAGCCATAAACGTGATCTGCGCACATCTGTGGCTCCGTCTCTTCTCTGCAGACCATGCATGACAAAGGCAGAAGATGACCGATCTTCCTCCCACGCATACCATAACCTCATCTCAAGGTCCCACTCTTAAACATGGAAAATTCCCCTATCCAGACTGCTGAAAAAAAGAGTAAAATCATCACTGAGTGCGCTCTTGAAAGTTGTATTCATTATCTCTTGAAGTTAATAGAATATTTTCTACCATCTTCAGTATCTTTGAATCGGTCTTAATTCAGTACAAAGGCAATGGATATTTGCCACCACCAGATAGTTCATCTTGGAAGGTCTATCAGCCCTTGCTGCTTTGGTGCCTGCCAAGCTAAAGAGTTAAAGTTAACTGGAGGACATTTAAAACCAGTGCATGTTTCAAGTACAGATAAGGCCTGGCCTTGCTAACCTACGTCCAGCTGGCCTGTGCCCAGACCTATAACCTCCAAATGATGCGATTGCCATCTCTCCATTACCTTCTTCATTCCAAAGATTCCTCCTCGCATGAATGTGGCATGCAGAAATGCAAAACACCGTGAGGGTCAAATGTTTCCAAATGTTGTATAACACATCCCTCCAGCCTCGTGTGGGCCTCCAAAAATTCCACAGATTCTGGGCTATCCATTCATCAACCTAAATTGAGTTCTCGTGTTTGTCGTGCCACATGAAACATGTGTTGATCATCAGATGATGTACTATGGCATATATACATCAGAATTACTGTGTCACCTTGTGCTTGTTCAGACAGAAACAGAACAAAAATGATCTATAAATATCAGGTCAGACCCTGAAAAATGGATTTGTTTTGACTGCAGCAGTGCCACTTTTACATGAATATTCCAGCAAGCAATTACAACAGGAATGTAGTAGAGACTAATATTATTGAATACTCCTCTCAAGGAGACTATTACACTAGTCATCATGTCATCATTTTCCATTAGTCAGTCCAGAGACCTGACTTAAGGAGTTGGATCCCTCCAGTGTAGGAACCAGTATGTGCCACGCGATCTCAACGTCTACCCCAAACAACCAAAGTGATAAATTATGAATATCAAGTACACCAAACACTGCTGATGGCCAACCATTTATAAGCAGCCTCCATGCTAAAATGTGCAGTCTATTGTCTGATCAATTTTTAGGGCAGACAGGACAATTACATCATCCAGATACTAAACAGGAGAGGCCATTATATTTCAGTTTATCAGCTTTAAATAACATGACATAGATGATCATCCTGGTGCAATGTACTGCTGAGATATTGGTGCACAGATCCCAAACAAGTTTTAGTAGTAGCTGAAGGCACGTGCACTGTAAGGTTATGACATACAGACACACCTCTGGCAAGTTCTGCCATGAGTTGAAAGTGAGATGAACGCTAGATGGGCTCCACAAAGGGCTGGAGGTGGAGAGAATGCTCTGAACGTTCACACAGCAACAGAAACTCGGATTAAAGGAGAAGTCTGTAATGCATCAGTTATTGTGTGGCATTTCTGAACTTCTTGATTAATTCCACATCTACTTTTGTGAGGAGTTTGGAGAGCACATGAAGAATAAATAGATAGTGCCCAAAATACAGACAACCAATATTGCAGAGTAAAAGAATTAAAAAGCCATTTTTCTTCCGCTATATATGAAGCCTTTATTCCGAAATGTCTTTGACTCTGCACATAGTAATAGCCTCTTAACTACAGGTGATACTTTTAAGCGACTTGTTTTTGAGCTATCCATTTTCCAACTCTTTCATGTTGCTCACAGTTCAAAACGCATTTAAAGAGACACTTTAAGGTTTTGTATAATTTTAAAAAACATTTTCAAAAAAGCCTCGCTTGTAAAAGAATGGTTATTTATTATTCCTTTCTTAACAGAAAACAGGTTATCAGAATATCATAATTAACATATTTGTCAAATTCCTTGGAGTACAAAGAAACCCCAAATTAATGGATGAGTATAGGAGAACAAGAAGAAATGTTTAGAAAACAAGCAAGCCCACATGAACCCAATGCAATGCACTCATCTAGTTCCACTGCCTCCCGCTGGCTTCAGGGGAGCTGTGCTGTCCTGTACCAGCTGCAGATGAGGACACATGTGTTAACCAAAACAGCCCCACTGAAATCCGGACTCTCCCACAGACCTCAAACAACTACTTTTGACCGAGGATTTTTGAGCTGGCAGACAATCTTATATAGATAAGAAAGGTTATTTAAGGAGAAAGATTTATTTCATGTTATGCAGGTGTCAGAGAGACTTATGCGGTGCTTGGATTAATAATGACACAGTCTGTCTGGTGTAAAGAAATGGCCTGGCTGAACTGGTCCCAATTCTCTTAGCTCCTGAGAACTTTGTGGCAAACCTTGCACAGACAAGGAAAAATTGAATGACAGAGACTTTCTGGTTTAAGAAACAGTGAATTTCCACCTTGCTTACTTAAGGCTGGGCATTTTCCTTCTGTATAAATGCATGTGGCAGTCTCAGGCCATCCCTGAGATACAGGTACAAGACCTGGCTCCAAACCTTTCAGCAGACCTCTGGCAAATGCTTTCCATAAATACTGCAGCGTGGGATCCTACCCTCTGCCCACTTCCTTACCAGGCAGGAAGGTTTGGTAAATATTCCGTACATTTTTAATGGTATCCTCTATTCTTCAGGTTGTAATATGAAGGTATATTCTTCAGCTGTTTTCTATTAAGTCATAAAATGCATATGCCTTTGGGGGGAGCACAGAAGGGCAGACCAGGATGACCTCCAGAGGTCCAGATTTCCTTACACACTTCAGAGGGGTTGCTGAGGTGGGGAAGAGAGGAGGAGAGGGGCACACAGCACTATGAACCTCTACACCATGGGGATATTTGTTAAACCACGACTCATTTCATACAGATGCCAGACTGTGATAACTGTGGCTTACAGCCAACTTGGGTTTTGAGCTGACAACCCTGAGAAGAACAGCTATTGGTGCTGGTAGTTTATGCCACTTAATTTTCTCCCTCTTCATTCATGTCTCCTGCTCCCATCTGCCTTTCACACAGAAAGGAGACTTGAAGAACAGGCAGTAGGACTGACAACAGATGCAGCAATGAGGTCTTCTTATTATTTAATTTCATTTTCATGGGTCTTTGGGCTATGAAGATGCTTTTCACCAGGTAAAAAGCAAGGACAAACGACCCCACCTAATAATTCATTTCCCTGCTTGGTATTGCCCCATAAGCAGTAGTATGGGCAGAATGTT